>NC_067485.1:50795333-51095333 GCF_947179515.1 Apodemus sylvaticus
TGTTTTAACTTAAAAGTGCACATGTTTATCTTCAGATATATGTATTCATGTTTGTCCTTTATGGAAATACTGTACACACACACACATACACACATACACACATACACACACAAAACAGAAAATCTTTGCTCTCATTTTGAAATACTGTATATACCCTCTCAGGGCCGTACACAGCTTTGTTTGCTACAAGGATGTTTTGAATGATTAGAGACTTAGAGGCTCAATTGAAGGATGACTACCATCAATCTACTGACAGATTTAAAAGTGCAATAGAAGAGTCAAAAGAAACATACTCGTAAAGTAGTATTTATACATGTATGTGCCAGTAAGACCAGAGGTGGTTTATTTTATACTTTAATATACATATCTGGGCATTCTACCATTAATTTCATGTAAAGGAAGTCAAGTATGCCACATGTACCTAAGTCAGAACATATGTGCTTACACCAATATTAACTTCAAACCCCTGTAGGAGTAAAATGTACTCCAGTGAACAGAAGCCTACTTCTCCTTCATGTCTTATAAGCGTTCACTATAGAATGGAGCTGTGGGAGAAGGTCACATAGGGAAATCTCAAATCCTAAAATGGACTTAAATGTCTACCAGGCCAATGAGTCTGGTAGGCCTGAAATCCCACATTGCTGTGTATTTCTGATTAGTGATATCTCTTTCTGGAATTTGTAGCTCTCGGCCTCATTAGAAACAGGAACTTGTTTGACCCCAAAGACAGCTTAAGGATAGTGTGGATTGCAAAACTCTAAACCCTGCATTTAGGCTGGGCTCACAGCTCCCAAGGGTAACTGCAGCAGTATATAGGACAGTCTGCAGTGCCACTAACAACCTGATGATCTTCAGATCTGTCTGTGAGATTGTCCAAACAGATTACCATGAATGGCATGAAAGTGGGAGTCTCCAACACGTATTTTCCCAGCTCTGAAGCCAGAGAAGCCTAACATCAAGGGGTCAGTGGGGACATGTTTTCTTTGAAATCTTTAGGCAGGAAAAGTTTTCTTTTCTGGTGCTCCCTAGAAACTGTTGGGATCCCTTGTCTTAAGAGAATATAAATTTGCACTTAAATTACAGCACTTAAAAGGCAGAGGCAGGCAGATCTCTGAGTTGAAGGCCAGTCTGGTACAGAGATCTGCCTATAGGTCTACAAAGAGAGTTCTAGAACAGCAAGAGCTACACAGAAAAACCTTGTCTCATAAAACCAAAGAGATGATAGATAGATAGATAGATAGATAGATAGATAGATAGATAGATAGATAGATAGATAGAGATAGATAAACAGATAAATAATAGATGAATATTTTTAAAAGACTATGTCGATTCTTTGTATCTGTTTTCATAACCAATATCTCCCCGCTGTGTGTTGTCATGTAAAAACAATAGATACTGAAATTAAGACCACATGAATTCAGGACTGCCTCATTTTGTGTTTTCTTTTAAACTTTATGATTTATAATTAATTCTTTTCCATTGAAAATTAAATTTGTTATTTAAATTTTTCATACAATATATTTTATTCTTTCTCATCCCGAACCTCTCCCAGCTCTTCCTTCCCCTACTCTTTACCTACTAAATTTCATGTCCTGTCTCTCTTCCCCTCAAAAAAAAAAGAACAAAACAAACAAATAAAAAATTAAAAAAATACCCAAACAAAAAAATCTTCAAAGTCTCAATTTCTAGATAAGGACAGACTCTTGACTAGCAAGTGACCATGAATTTAAGGACATGCTGCTTAGCTTAGATTCATGGATATTAATGGGAATGACTGGATGCATAGTGCAGAATATTATCTAATGAAGTTGAGAGACAACCTCATAAAAGTCAGGCACATTGATCTGAGAAGGAGGCAGGAAAAAAAAACTGGAAAGGATTGAAGAAAGGGAATGGGGAAATTATGCAATTTTAATTTTATTGTAATTTATTGTATTTTAATTAAAAATATTTTAAAAATCAAATACCACTTGAAAAGGCCAAAGAGAAGTAGTAAGGACAGCATGGATATTCTGAACCACTGTCCTTCAACTCTGTGTATAAGTAAGTTGATGCTGCATTTCACGCAAAAAGACTTGAATAACAGACTTTAGGAAGGCTTCCATACTCTGAAGGAATGGTAGCTATTACTCCAAGAAGCCAACATTACAAGATAGATACTATCTGCCTACAGAGATGAACTCCCCACCAAGTATGCTGAGTAGCAGTTATTTCTCCTAAAATACAAAGGATTGAAGCCTGAACAACTTCCTTCACTTTGAAGTCATATGGAGGTGAACGTAAAATTCTACTCAGTCAAATGCATTTATTCCATCTTACTCCAGTGTCCTAAAGTCACATTTCTGAATGATGGAGCCTGAGTGCATATTGTCATGTAGTTTGCATCTCACTTAGGACAGAAACTCTTTTACCCTCCCTCATTGAGCTGTGTGTGCATGTGTGTGTGTGTGTGTGTGTCTGTCTGTCTGTCTGTCTTGTGAGACATAATACACACACACACACACACACACACACACACACACACACACGGCTCAGTCCTGAGTTTAGTTTTTGTATGGTGAAAGTGAAAATTGCTTTCACAAATCCTTAGGTCACAACTGACACTTGAATCCCAAATGATCTAGAAAAGATTAAGTCATGCAGTCAGACTCTGATCTAAACTTCCCACCCATGAGCTTGTCCTTCGGGATTCTTGCTTTCATTGCTCAATCAAGAGGCAACCGTGATGTATCGCTGAAGGATCTTTCGCTTTACTGTTTTGTTATGTCTAAGGCATAATAAGATCTTTCTTAAATTCCAATGTTAAAAAGGCCATAATCAGTTAGAAACTTATTTTAATGAATCACCAGATCAGATTTTTATTAGAATGCAATCTGATTTCTTTTTTGACCCATGGCAATCTAAGTAAATGAGACAGCCTATTGGGCCTAGGTTAAATGTTATATATTTATTTTATATAACACATATTCTGATAATGTTCTTCCAAGATCATTAATAGGGCACTTGTGTGTCAGGTACCCAGAGGGCACTGGCTGAAGTGTGTTTTTGCTCTATGTAGGTAAATCTTCCTTCCAGTTTGCTCATAAGGCCTCTTCCTTTGAAAGAACTCTTGGGCCCATGTGTTTGACAGATGATTAAGGGAAGCTCTGTTTACAGGTTTTTCTTTGACCCAGTAAAATCAGCAAAGAGGGAAGTGTTACAGGAAATTTCCTGTAACAGTACATCAGGGTAGAGAGGGTCTGTGGTTGGACAAGGAAAGGGGGGGGGGGGGCAAAGCCAGGAGTTGGAGAGGAAGGGCACCGGCACAGCGGAGAGAGTCCCGACAGGAGGTGATGAATCATGGCTTGTGACATTTTTTTCTGTGTGTTTTGTAAGGTTAGAAATATTAGAATAAGGCTTTTACCGTATTGGTATCTTGTAATTGTGATTATAATATACATAAGTCTAATTGGCTAACAAATTAAGCATTAAGAATCATGTTTCTACCTGGTAATCGAGCGGAGGCTGGGAAGAGGGCAGGCTAGCAGATCGAAGAGCTAGGGGTCACACAACGTGGGACCCTGCCCAAGACATAGTGTTGTAGCCACCAGTGCCGATACCAGAGCAGGACTGTGGCTGGTGGGGCAGGAGAGTTGGCGAGAGTGGCCGAGACCGACGCCAGGGAGTCCTCGGCAGTCCGGAGCTGCTGCAGAGGGTTGGTGGGGATTCATTTTGTAAATATTTCCTGCAAGAGGGAATAAGAAAAACACCATAGTGACTTTCTTCTTTCCAAAGACAAAGATTTTCAACCTTAACAAATGTTGTGATGATACCCCAACATGAGCAATTTGGGTTCGTGTTGGCAAGCCCAACAGCAGACCGCCTAGCTGGAGGATCCACATTCAGTGAGACTGGGTTTGATTTACTGCCCCAGAACAGAGCTGCTTCTCAGATGCTGGACGAGCTTACTGCAAGGCCTGGCCTCAAGGGCTAGGTTTTATTTGACCTTTACACATTATGTGGCCACCTGGAAATCTGAGAAGAAAGTCACAAAATTTAAACTACATCCATTTAAACATCGCACTAGATATTATTGCCTTTTTGCCACAATAGCTACATAATTTTTTATTAAATTTTAGAAGAAAAATATATGGCTTAAATTAGTAATTATACAATCTCTATATTATTATATAATTTAGCAGTAACTATGCCATCTGCATATATTTGAAGAGACACAATAATAATTAATTCTTATTTAGAAAATAAATATTGAAGAAAAGAAAGAAGCTGGAGCTAGGTGTGCTTATCACAAAGAAAATAAATCTAATCATTGTAAGTTTTCATGTCAGGAGATAATTTTTAGACTCACTTTATTATAAACCATGATTAAACTTTCATGACCAGGATGAGCTACAAGCCTTGTTTCAGGAGACACCATAAACAAGACTATGTATAGAATGTGGTATTGAGTTTTAAATATGAACTCTCTAAGTAATAGCAAGGTAGTCAACACTCTCACAAATAGCTGAAGAATAAAGAGACATTTTAAAACAAAAAAATAGGGAGGCCTCAATCTCTTTACTGATGAAAAGAATAAAAAAAAAAAGATTAGTCGGATTTACTGGCTTACAACACTTGTCTTTGGACACTACCTGGGTGTATGCTCAATCTGTTCATGGTGTTGTTGACTTAGCTTGTCATACTCATAGCACGAGAACTCCAGCATCTCAATATGCTGAATTTTCCACTTTGACTAAAATTCTAAGGATGGTTTTGGTATTCTTCCAACAAATTTCCTTTTCAAATATCTCAGTAGCATTGGTTTCCAAGCCTCAGAATAAAAATAAGTTTAACACATCAGTTAACTGTCTTCCACGAATGCATTGGTGAGGGAACTATGGTTGCTGGGACAGCCTTGTGGTGTGTGTTGGGGACCATTTTGCCACCACAGCAGACAACTTATTGGTCTTTGGCTCATAAAAGGAGAATGGTGCTCTGTGGGAAGCAGATTACTCCAGAGAGGATTCCTTGGTAAGGACACCTGTTTGTTGACAAAGAGATTGTTCCCAGCCAACACAGTAAGAGCAAGAATTCTCTTTCCTGATGCAAAATTTGCCACCAATTTTCAAAGCCTGCTTTACTGGGGGAAACCAAGCCTGTTTCAGTAACTACACTGTACATATAATGAGGAGTTAAAAACAGTACCACTTGCTGCTCATTTGGAATTTATAGCTTCCCACAACTCCTATTTTCTGGATTCAGACTCAATTTATGGCCTGGAACACAGAGTTTCCTACAGGAAAAACTTTGAAATGGGCAGGAAAACGGGCTCTTGGAGAATATTAAATATCTCTTACAAAACACCACACTGATGAGTAAATGAGAGTCTAAATGAATCCAGATAAAAAGTTTTGGGTTTCCATTGAAATACTCAGGGGCTTAAGAGTTAAGGGGAAAAGTTTTGTGAGGAAATGTGTTTTAGGTTATGCCAAATGCAAAACGTGTGCAGAAGCACTTGAGATGTTTTTCCTAGATTAAGATGCTGCCACTTTATCCTCCTCAGTAACCAGTGAATTAGACAAGTAAAATTTATGTGTAAAATCAATGGAGTTCATGAACATGAATAATGATCTTGAGCTATAAACTGCAAT
Source organism: Apodemus sylvaticus (assembly GCF_947179515.1). NCBI lineage: Eukaryota > Metazoa > Chordata > Mammalia > Rodentia > Muridae > Apodemus > Apodemus sylvaticus. Next base: position 50,800,964 of record NC_067485.1, read on the forward strand.
TAAATACAAAATATTTGTAGTTGCCCTGGAGTAAATTCCAGGCTCTAAAGAAGTTGTGAATTAGGCCATGAAGAAGATGAAGGCACTTACAGAATTTGATTTTATTTAAATGTGGTTTTTCAAATTATTTTAAGTTTATTCATCTAAGAATGCGAATGGGAAAATAAAACCAAATAAACCATATTAAATAGGTTCATAGGTCAACTTCTCCTTTATAATTCCAGAGGAAGACAAAAGCAAGTAGACTTTTGTGTAGTGCAAAAATAAAACAAAACAGAGAATGATGTTGCATCACTCTGAAGATCTGCATGTGACTAAGTCACCTTTTGACATGGATAAATGCAATACATCCTTCATGTCCAGTTTGCAGTTTGTTTTTAATCTCTGACAATTTCATGTGTGTGCACACATGCGCTCCCTGCTTCTCTGACTCCAATTCCTCCCGGAAACCCTGCCACATGCTTCTCCCAGTTTCCTGTCCTCTTCATTTTCTTTACATTTCTATAGCAAACTAAGTCCAATTTGTGCTGCCCATATGCTCATGGGCGTAGGATCTAATGCTGGAGTGTGGCCATGCAGGCTCCTAGGAGCCACATCTCTGAAGAAAACTGTTTCTCTCCAAGCAGCTGTCAACTGCCATTAGCCTTCATGTATTGGCGTTGACTAGTCAGCTTCACCCCCACCCTACCCCACCCCACCCCCGCTCCCCTGCCATCCATGCTAGAATGATGTATAGCTTGATCTTGAGTAGATCCTGTGTAGGCAACCACAACTCTTCTGTGATGAATGCAGGCATTTTGCCACTACCAAACATGCTGTTTCTCAGTATCCCATCACAACCTCTGGCTCCCTCTAGCCAACGGGCATTATTGCTTAGCAGGTATATGAAAGGAACTCCACAAATAGTTGCCACATTCTTTTCATTGACATTTTACTAAATTCTCCTCAATACCATACACTGGTTGCCAGAGAAATAGAATATGCACAATAAACCTATAAGAAGGAAAACACCATGAAAATCTGAAAGAGTATGGAAAAATATTCATGCAGTCTATTTATTAGTGAAGCTTCTGTGAGGATTTAATCTCATACTTGCATTCTTTTAACTTTTTCTACAACCTCAGTAACATCTGTCAATCAGTCCAAGTCCACCTTTTGCATTCATAACCTTGGGATTTACCATACCCTTGGGAAGCTTCTCTGCAATGATCTATTTCAAGAGTCAGGCTTCTCTGAATCTTCATCTGTTATTTGCACAATATGCTATGTAATAATTATTTGTTAATTCTTTTTAAAAAGCAAAGAACTATTGTGAAACATGAGCATTAAGTTCTGCAAGCTATTTCATTAAGCCAGATGCATAATCTTCAATGTAATAAACTCATAGTTCACTAAAACTACTGTGTACAATTCTCTGAGGAAAAGATGGAAAAATGTTTACCCATGTGTAATAAGCTTAATTCTTATAGAGATCTATACAGAATTATGGATGCTTTTGTTTGGTTAGTAAGGATGATCATATCTTCCAATGTGTAGCAGGAAAAGACAATTCCTTCTAAATGTCCCAATTGCTCTGGGGAGGACAAATATAAATGAAAGTCACATCTCTCACATTTTTATTATGAAAACACCAACACTGACCATAATTTGCTTCCAGTGTTTCCACACAAAAAAACCAATTCTATGAAGAAATTACAATGCAAGAGGGAGGTTCTTGCTAAGAGTTCTGAGAAACGCAAGCTTCATAGTCAATCCATTGTGCTGAGTTCCTGTTCTAAACATAATCCAGTTATTCAGTGAGAGGGGTGGGTAAAGTCAAAACCAGACCAATTTTAGCTTAATGCTATCAGCGAGAAGAAAGAGGAGCTGGGTAGCATTCTGAGTGGCCTTTTCCAATGGTTCTCTTGACACATGGCTAGAGTCCAAGTGACTAGGCATGGAGAAAGTATCAAAATAGCACTACCCAAAGCTCCCCAATGGGCCCTATTTATGGAGCATTCCAAAATGCTGTAGCGAAGACCAATTACAAATAGACCATGTTTTTGGGAGTTGGCATAAAAATGGAATGTCAACCTTCTATGTAAATTTGGGTTTGAGGAAAGGCAGTTTATAGAAGCTATTTTTCCCAAGGAGAAGGTACTTCCCAACATGGTACTACTCAAGGCATTGTGAATAATAAGAATGAGAGCTTGTGATGTTCTAAAGATGGAGAGTCTGTTCCTTAAACTGAGAAGCTTCCCTGTGCTTCACACAGAAGTTTCTGTGCCTCACACAGAAACAAGCCACATCTTTACTTTTATGATTCCTTGGAGAATAGTTACCCAGAACTTCTGCAATACATTTAAGGCCCCTCCTCCATCCTTCATCTCATGCAATGTTTCCTGAGCATTTCATAAATACCAGACACTTTACTGAACAATCGTTATATAACGGTGATACAGGCCCTGACATCAAGGAGCTTCCTGTGTGGCAGAGGAGGCAAACTCACCTCAAAATGAATGTCCTAAAAGAATATTTCTGCTAAGCAATTTTCCCACTAGGCACTATTGATATTTTGAATTGGATATTTGTTTGTTGTAGGACCTGCCTTGTGCATTGTGGAATATTTAATAGACCGTGTTTTCTACCTAATAGCTGTTCTAGATACCAAGAACACCTTACAAAAGTTGCAACCAAAAATATCTCCCTAAAGTTTAGAGCATAAACTCTCAGCTATTTCTCAGAGGGAATCTCATGCCCAGTTGTTAGCCAAGGGGTAAACTGTAGCCAAAGAATGTGGAAGCAAGGAAGATGCAGTCCTTATTCTATCTAGAAGAGTTACAGATGTCTTCATTAAGTTTTGAAATTCATTTGTTCATAGAGTGAACACCTATAACATAATATGGGGGAAAAGAAGGAAGTCATGAAAGAAGATATAAAACCAATTGCTTCTCTGGCTCAGAATTTATCAAGTACTTTATTTGTCTTTGTTTTGAAACTGGATAAATGCATAAAATATATTGAATTCTGAAAGCATTAAATTTAATGTGAAGTGCCAACAGCTTCTATTCCAAATGCCTATGGCCTAAGTGGATGGAAGTTTGAACTGCAGATACTTTGGATCTGGTTAATTTTGGTGTATTGTGTGTTTATTTATTTGCAATTTGATATGTAATAAAGTTTGCAAAACATTTTCAAAGAGCACTTACCAGATACAAAGATTCAGATCATGCATGAAGATAAATAGGGGTTTCCAGGGGATGGGAGTATATGTTCATAAAATAGAACCATGTGTTCAGGACACTGGAAGGCATTCGGTGTCTGTTGCATGTGAACTAGGCAGCAGAAGAGAAAGCTGGACAGCTAAGCTGGACTCAGTTCCAGAAAAGTCAGGGAGCTAGTACCAAGGGACTTGGAGTTTTGGTCTCTCCCTGTGGGTGAGGAGAGGCTACTGAAGGATTTTAAGCAAAAGATTCATATGCATGAATCACAAAGACTGTGTGTTCTGTTGGCAAAACAGTTTATGGGAAAGTCAAACATCCTGTCAACTACTGCCTGACCCATAACAAATAACCATTGTGTCTGGGTCTTCTCCCTGAACGAGTCTCACAGATGATGTCTCAGAACCAGTTCCTGGGCTTTAGCCTGCCTTCAAGAAAATTCATTGCTATCCTTCCCCCTTTTGGCATTGCCTTTACAACAGCTGTGAGGTGCAGGTTCACTCCTGGTTTGCTAAAATCCTTGCCATCCAGGAAGAAAACGGAAGAAACACACATGGAGGAAAAATCCAAGCAGATAAAGGAATTTTCAGAACTCTGTTTCATTTCTGCCCTATTTATTAAGTTCCAATGTATAAATGTCCCTTCTAGAAAAAGGAACTTTGCTGCTTGAAGGTAAGTGCCTGTGTCAGCCTGCCAGACTACCAAATGGAGAGGAAGCCATCACACAATCCTTTACAAATGATAACTATAGGGGACGGGACGCTCAGTTCTTTTTGGCCCTCTAACATTAATTATGATGATTTGAAAATGAAAACATGCTCAGATTTCCATAAGATGAGATTAGTTTCTTCTTGACATCAGACACAAAAGAAAGAAAAAAACAAAGAACAGTGACAGCAGTGAGCTAGTGATCATTTTTCTTTAATATTTCACATTCAGAGTCTACGTTTATTGCTGGAGATTTGGAGAGGAAGATCGCTGCTGTGCTCTGATGAAAGTCTTGCCTTTCTAGTTTGCTTAATTAAGGGAAGGAAAGGCAGCCAGGAGAAAACAGTCTGATGTAGATCAGGGTTAGAATCTTGGGGTTTGCAAACATGCCACAGAATTTTGTTGTTTCAAGTTTTCAACATTTTCTCTGGTTCTTGGTAGAAACTTTGCTTCCATTTTCAAAATGAGCTACACTCAGGGTCCAGGGACTTTGTATTTTTGTTTAATGTGTGTGATTTCTGAGAAAGCATACTGGGGTAAAAAAATAAAAAAAAAAAAAAAGAAGAGTCTGTAGATTTTAACACAGACTCCAAACTCTAAGAGTGGATGGGCAGTTGCTGCTGCAAGCGTGAGCCCCTGGTCTCAAAGCTCATAAACATAACAGAAATTTGGCTGTTTAACAGCAGCCTCAGATCGCGTCTAAAATCCCCTCGTGCAGCTCCACCTGCTATGACGATTGTGCTAAAGGAAGCCTCTAAAGTATCAACTCCATGTCCCATGCTTTATTTCTCCACTGCTCTGTAACGTAATGTCGGGTGTGTGTTACTTAAAATACTTTGTGTGCTAGCTATATAGTTAGCATGATCAATCATCTTGACTTGTTCAGGGCTTTCCTGGTTTTCTTAAGAATCTGGAGGCACTGAAAGTCCTTCTTCCTAGTTCTAAACCGTCTTTAACTCTATAGTAAAGCAAAGAAATGGCATCACTTTTTATACTGCAGACAGCAAACAGTAACTTATTGGGGAGAGAATGCTGATATATTAACCAGAATATCATTTCATCTTCAGGGACTAATAAAAAGCCTTGTTTTATCAAAAATATTAACAATTATGTGATGTTCAAATTATTCCCCATTTGTACAATTTGTGAAAGTGACATGGGTCAATGTTAGGCAAGATGAAAACTTCTATTCACTATTAATATTACATACGAACCAACAAAGTGACACCATGGTGACCAATTATTTGAGCTCCTTGTGTCCTACCCATAAAATGTCTCTATTCTCATGAGCAGCACACATTCATTGCATAATTACACACAGGCTCCTTAGGGGGAATGTACACTACAATGAGTATTATATCAGTGGACTTGTCATCTCAGATGAGGAGATTCTAACAATCTACCCAAAGACAATCCAAATATTAATGCATGTATGATAGAGTTGGTGTTCAGTGATGGCTAATTAACCACATCCCTCTGTTTTCTAAACTGCTTATTTATTGAAAAACTTGCTGATCATTTATTCTGATTCTACTGTACATTGAAGGAAAATGAAAAAGATATGGAGAGTTTAAAATGTTAACTTTCTTCATTATGGAGATCTGTTGAGGCTAATTCTTGAAATCAACCTTTGGAGAAATCAGAATTGAAAAGTGGATTAACACTAAGTAACTAACTGAAAACTATAAAAGAAAACACTGCATATAACAAATATGGAAACAAGAAAAGCAGTACAAAAACTTTAAAATAAAATAAATACTAATTAATTAAAGAAAAACCTTTTTACAAAAACAAATGCAAAGCTGAAAACTTCAACTAATATGTTACAAATGATTAGCACATTTGAAACAGGCTAATATTTAAAATAAACCTTTTAAATGATCTTAGCTAACATAAAACATATTTTCAAAATGTCTACTGACTTAAATGAAATTTCAATAATACTTACAGATCTGTAAACTATGTAAGTCACACCACAAGCAAGCATTGAACTCGGCATTATCTCAGGAATTAGCCAGTTCCTACTCTATGACTGATATTGCACTACTGATCTTGGAAATATCAACCTGATATATAATTGCATAAAACTAGAATTATTAAAAAAACTTAACTAACAAGGAGTAAAAAAATTAGTAAACCAACAACCATAAAAAACATTTGAAAAGTTGGTATGTCAGTTCAAAAAACGCTCTTCAGGACTTTTGAACTTCTGTCATGCATAGGAATAGATGATATCCTTCTCAGTTATCTCAAGTTCTAAGTCAAGGATATTAAAAAGGAGCAAAGGTTGGAAGTGAGAAAGAGGAAGAGAGAAGGAGGAGGCAGAGGAGAAGGAATAAGAGTAAGAAAAAGAAGACTAGAAGCTAATTTCATATGGCACTCGCATATAAAAATTCCAAATTATATTGTACCCATACAATTTTAATATCATGTAATAAGAAACTAAAGTGAGATTTAAATTCAGGAACAAAGGAATTACTTTACTATTAGTTAACTGCATCATATAACATGTCCATCAACTTTCCAACTTTATCTTTAAAAATGCATAAATTAGAGCCTTGGGAAGGAAAGATCTGAGTTCATACAAAAACACCATTTAAGAAAACACAACAGCAGCAATGAAAGCACATACACCAAAATCTATAAACTTAATGCAATTTAAATAAGCTAAAATGAAACATTTTTCCCTAAAAACCTCACAAATGACCTCTAGAACTGAAGTGAGAAAATAAATGAGCAAAGAAACAAAATAAAAATTTGGGGTGAAAAACAAGGAGAGAAATAGATCGGCAAACGAAGAAGGGATGAAAAGGAAGAAATGGAAGCCCGTTCTCACAATAGACCAGTAGACCCTGCAGAGATACATGCACTCAGGGATTTTTCACTTCTTCTAATTAAAGGGCCCATGTGACAAGTTCTAGCCAATGAGATGTCAGCAGAAGCTAAAGCCCTCTAAGGAGGTATAGAGGCTTTCTGGGATCTCCTGCCCATTCCTTGTAGATTTCACTTGGTGGATTCTCAGAGAAAAAGAAGAGTGTTATAGAAGAAAGCAAAATCCAAGATTCCCAAGTCGTCATTTAGTGGAGAGAATGCCTGAAGAGCCACATATATGGCTGTGTTTTGATGCATATGCTTAAAATCCCATTTGGGTGGTGGTAAAAGAGGAAGAGATGGGTATCACTTGTCAATTTCTCTAATAGTATTCTCACTGTGGCTGATTTCAGGCAACCAAAGTAATCTCTCCCTCTCCCTCTCCATTCCCCTCCTCCTTCCCATCTCCTTCCCCCCCTTCCCTCTCCCTCTCTTTCCCCCTCCCCCTCCCCCTCTCTCTCTTACACACACACACACTCTTTTAAAAAAGAGGAAATAGGTTTAGAAACTCTATATATGACATAAAGTAGGATCAAGGAGAAAATTCACACTAGCATTATAATAGATCCTGAAGAAGCAACACTCTTTCCTGGAATATCAGAAAACAGCTCTAAGAATAAATGGATGCTTTAACAGCATGAGAAAAGAAATGGATAAACAAGTCAATAGCTGGCAACACTGGTGAGGAAACCTAAACCTTCCAAGACAAGGAACTGATTTTTCTTACTGTATTTCACATTGCTCTAAAGTCCAAGATATGTAAATCAGACACGATAAATTAGACATAAAATTAATCTGTCTCCGTCTCTCTATCTCTCTCAATTTATACACCATGTACATGTACACAAACTTAATATACTTTGGTCATCTAATAGACATGAGAAAATAAAATTCTCATCTCTTTTATCTTACATGCAGAGAATTGTGAAGATATTTCAGTGTTTATGTTTAATTAGAAATATTCTGAAGCACAAAAATCAAATTTTACAGTTTTCTCTGAACTTCCAAGTTCTTTTCAATGGAGCCATTTTTGTCACCTCAAAGTGACATTACAGACAGTTCCTAGTGCAGATAGCTGGTCCCTCTTTCTAGCAAAACTGGCTTGACTGCTCTGTCTTCTTTCTCCAGCATTTCCCTTTTTGTTTCACTTTGTTAAGTACAGATAACCTTTGATAATGGAAGTATGTAGACTTATAGATGTAGTAGAAATTACATAAAATAATAAAACAAAAAGAAAAGTCACTATCGATCAGATCATAGACCTTGCATTGGAATTTAAAATTACCTAGAATTAAAGATAGGCGAACTTCATTGCATAAAACGTAGACACTAAGCAAACTTTGTTCTTCATTGGAGTAGCTTTTGTTATTCTCTGTGTGTGAGAAAGAGGTGGACAAAAAAATAGCTTCCACAGTGCCGAGTTGTCCTCATTTCGATGATATACGGTGGTATATGGAAAATCTCTTAGGAGGAAGGCCAGCAATTCAGGCTGTCTTATGTTATGTGGCCAGCAACAGAGAGCTCTGTGTATAACTTAATGAATATTCTGAATTAGGTATCATGATGGAACCAAAATAATGCATATACAATCCTAGTCTTTGGTAATAAGATCAGGAGAAGCCAAATACCTGTGTTTATTAGAGCGATCAATTACCCATACAAGGGAATGTCAATAAAACCTCATGTACTATGAGGGTCTGGTGAAACACTGAACAGGGCACTCCCCAGAACTTAGGGACCAGAAGGCTTCACAAAAAAACAGAAATTGGGGGAATCACGTGGTATTTATAAAAGGAAGGGGATCTAAATGACAAGGACAGGACAGTTCTGACTCCCATTTGATTTCCCAGGGTGTAGCGCCATTATCCAAATGCCTCTGTCGCATTGGCCAAATCGAGCAGCTTTCATTCTCTAGAGAAAGCCTTGAATCTCCCTGCACAGTATTCAAGTGTCAGCACTCCTTGAGTAAGGACATGTGAAAGTCTGAGGACAGCCAAGTGCATAACTGGATCACTACACTATACCCATGATTCTGGTCCTAGGCTTAGTTTAATATTGTCCTAGTGGAAGTCACATATTTTTGTATCCGAACTATCCTCTGCTTGTCACTACTCTTAAACCTCAACTGTTCCCTCAAAACCTTGCATACAGGGTTATATATTGTAAATACAGAGAAAGGGCGACAATGTAACTACTGCAATGACCAACAAGGACAGACCCCAGTCCATGTTACACATCAAGCATGTAAAACTTACTGTGACAGTTTTTCATCTTAAAGCTAATTTTTTTTTATCTGCACCACAAAGGAAAGAGAGTCCAAACATCTCAACACCTCACTCAGTGCCTCATATTTCACAGATGACTGTGTTCAGGAAGAAGTATTGAATCTGTTCTCACTTCTCTTATTTTCTTGGAATAGAAAGTCTACCCTAATTTCAATTGTCTACACATCATTCCCAGAGGTGAGCTCCACTTACAATGACTTCTATCCCCAAAACCTTGAATCCACACAGAACCCCACTGCAGCAACAAGCTAGTTCTACTGGCTGTCTTTAATGATGTGTATATAGGAAGCAGGATAGTTGACACCTTGATTCTTCTCTTTGTTATACTTTAGAAAGTATCTTCATAAAGACTTCTACTCCATATCACCCTGTAACCAGTGATATTGTAAAACCTTGCCTTCAAGGTACACACAACCTTACCTAAGTATATCCATGTGGAATACATAAACCAGACTATCTTCTAAATAGTTTCATAATATGCCTTTTAACTAATGTAGGTCTTGGACTAAAATAACACAATGTCATGGTAAAATTAATTTATAACTGACAGAAGACTGCTTCTGGATTCTAGGAATATTTTCAAAGTGCTGTGGAAAAGTTCATAAGACTACTTGAACATCAAATGAGTCTTACAACAAAGGTTCTGACAAATTAACTATAATTACAAATGAACCAAAAATGGATTAAATCTCATCTTAAAATATACAAGAGATGGGAAATTAGAGAAAGGGGCAGTTGCCAAAGACCAGGCACTTGGAACAGTCACATCTATTACATGTTACATCCTAAAACCAAAGTTATATCAGCCAGGAGAATGCTCTATGCAAGCCCAGTAGTGGGTAACCAATGCAGATGCAGCCCAGGACCATGATGTGTGCGTTCAGGAGAACTTAAAAGTATAAAGGTGACAGAAGTTGTGTGTCACCGCAAAGAAATCAGTGCATTAGAGAAGGCAACAGAGATAAATGTGGAACAGGAGAACAAATGTGGAATGTGTCATTGAAAACAAACCCTTTCTTGCCCCATCACTGAGCCAACTCACCTATGCCCAGTCACTTCATCTAACACTAGGTAGACAAGTGATGTTATAAATAAATAAATAAATAAATAAATAAATAAATAAATAAATAAACAAACAATAAAAGATCACTTCAAAGAAAGAAAAGCTGAGAAGAGTGGGTGGGAATGGTCACTTCTGGGAGGTTTTGCAGTGACTCTGTCCTTTGATGATTCACCCTTGGCACAGATTTCAGAATCTTTAAGGCCATGTGTTTGGGTTATGCCATTTTTATTTTTTAGTGTTCCAACCTTATAATTAACATACTGATTATATCCATGCTTTTCTTCTATTCTGCCTGACAGCTTGGTTTGGACAATGGAAATATAGATAAGAAACTATTAATTAGCTGCCAGAAACTAAAAATGCTAACCGATCTTTTGGGGAAAAAAATAGATCTGAACATACATGAGAGTTATAACTATTTTGTGTAGAATAAACAGCCTCCTTTCTGTGTGTACTAGAAGGCGTGTGGAGTTGCCATTTATCTTACACCCCCGATCTATGCTTGATCCCTCTCTTACCCTTATTACTTATGAGAGATGAAAGAAGATCAAAACTTTATTTAGCATGGGATGCTAGTTGTTTTTGGAATAACAGTCACTGCCTTTGAAAGTGTCTCAATTCTGACAACTGTGAGATTTCTGAGACTTGACTTTAGTTTGATATCTATCTGAGGGAGACTGTGCTTAAGGAGTTTTCATCTACCTTAAAAATATCCCTCTGCTTTGTAGGGAATTAGAAGAAATCAGTGGTAGGGTATTCCAGAGGACTTCTCAACCCCAGCTGACCACAACACAAAGTAAGTTACTTAGCTTTTAATCCTCTCTCACTCTTGAAGCTATTGAGCAGGGCTTGAGACAGGCTTGACGCTCTGCCTCACCTCTTATGTTCAAGAAGACATAACATTGGCACAATGGTTTGAACTTTCTGCAGAAATATTATGTTGAAATTCTATTATCAATGTGAACTATTGAGAGGTGAGATACTTACATGACTGGGTCAGCAGAGCTCCAACCTCGTAAGTGGATTCGTCAATCTGTTCTTAGGTTAGTGAGTTACAAAGGAGGAATTTCACAGCTTGTGAAGTCTATCCCTTATGTCCATCCCTGAACCTGAGACCCTGCTGGGAGGACTGCCCACATGAAGACAGTCACAGAGACAGTCTCTTAGTCTTGAGCTTCCTAGCCTTAAAAACCACAAAGGAATGAAGGAAGGAAGGAAGGAAGGAAGGAAGGAAGGAAGGAAGGAAGGAAGGAAGGAAGGAAGGAAGGAAGGAAGGAAGGAAGAAACAAAGAAAGCAGAAAGAGACAAATTTTATACATATACATACATATATACATACATACATACATACATACATACATACATACATACATACATACATACATACAGAATTCAGATGAAGCAAGAAACATTTCTCAGAACCAACAGTGGGTTTCTAATTCCTATGTGAGGACACTAGCTTGCCAGACTCTGCTCTTAAGTTCCTACTTGTACCCTCTATGTGAATTGAGCTAAGAGGTAGCACATTTGGTGAGATTTCTCTGTGTCTCTTTGTAGCTCTTGAGTTTCAACTGAACAAACTGCCCAGAGAACACTCCTGTGTGTCTCCTATGCCAACCAGGACCACTGAGGACTTCGCATTAGATAGTCATAAATATGCATGGCAAAATAAAGTACATAGTTCAGGGGAAACAAAATCCCCGAAAGCTAATCACAGGAGAGCTCTGTCACTTTGTCCAAGGACATTCTCACAGAGTGATACATTCAGCTTTGCTTTCTTTAGATTGGAAATTTCCCAGAATTTCCTTGTATCTTTTCTCCATCCATAAGTGTATTCTAAAGGGGCAGAGGGGGGAGTGACAACTTAGTACAAATGTTCTAATGTGTATATCCCTCAGACAAAATGAAAGAGGGGCTTTGCATTTTTAAAAAACTCTGACTTACCACTTCTCAGCCTTTTGGCTAAGATCAAGTGTAAAAAACTCTGACTTAGCAAATAGTGCTGTAAGTAATTATAGCCTACACCAAATAATGAAGAAGTCCTGATGAAAAAGATATTCAGCACATCTTGTAAACAAACATTACCCTCTGTTTTATTGTAAATGCTTCTGGTGACACCCTCATACCAAATCAAAGTACAAGTCCAACAAATTCTCAGCACTCTTTGCCTATCTGATTTGAATGTCTTACTTACAAATTGGACATAGTATAAGGTTAGGGACACCATTTCTGTAGCACATGCCCACTATAAGAGAGAAATATTTAAAGCACCCCATAAGCAAAAATAAGTAGCTATCCTCAGGATGTCCCAACAGCTCTGGCTTTGAAAGAAGTGCCAAAGAGGAAGGCCTGAAACTGTTGGCATATTAGGATAAGGGTAATAAGAAATGCCCCCTGTGTAGACTACTCTAGTAAGGGATCAGACCAAGAAGGAATCAGAGGGCCAGAGAAAGGAGGAAAGCCGTGGTCCTCAACCATTGTGTATCGTTTTAGGGGTAGACAGACAGTGTGCTTGCTGCACTACTTTATCCAGCATCTGTCTGTATCTATCCAGTAAGGATCCAGCAGTAGAAAAATAGGGCAGATTGGCAAATGATGGTCACTATAAACATCCCTTGCTATCTCCCAAAAGCCAACTCAGTTACAACCACTTGAGTCCCTTTAGGTTATGCTACTCTAGACAGTTTCTATGATGCTTGTTTGACTTTCTGCCTCACTTTATTTTGCTGAGTAAAGAAGTTTCTCAAACTACCCAATACCAAATGATTCTTGATGATTAGGAAGCATTTCTAAAGGACATGAAGCAGAGTAGGGTGTGTGCCCAGGCAATACACCAGTCTCCACTGCAGTGGGTGGAGAGAGAAGTGGGAGGAAGTAGGGGCAGGTATCAGATTATGAAGAGAGGAAAATCACTAACAGATTAGATGTTGGTGTATTTCAAAAGATAGTCTGACTATAACCTGGATAAGTCCATGATTTGTCTGGATTTACCTGGAACCCAAAGGTAATGCAGTTACTATAAGCAAAATAATTAACAAGAATAATAATTCCAACTAAGAATATATAATTATGTACAAAACCAAAGAATGTTTGCAGAACTAAAAAAAAAAGGCCTGAACAAAATACTAATTTTAGAAAGATAACAAGTGCTCTAGGTTGATCACAGGACTCTTTTGTGCTGGTTTCCCAAAGCAGACCTCACTTTATGCATAAAAGGATAAGACTTCTCTTGAAAGTTGTTATTGGTGGGAGGTTGGGAGCAGGGGGTGAAGTCTTCTACTGACAATTTTATACATCTGATTTCTGAAGAACCTCCCCCGGATCAGCTTCCTGTTCTGTGGTGTGTAAACAAGGCCTCTCCTTGAAGCTGTGTGACCGTCTGGCATCAAAAGCTATGGGACACACTGACATCATAAAATGAGTATTGGTGCTCTGCTTCCTGTCACAGAGATTCCTAGAAGCCACCCGTTCCTGCTCCAATAGGACAGGTACTTGGAAACTATTGCCAACCATAAAAATAGCCCCTAGTTAATGCAAATTAAACATATTCTCATCTCAACTTCTCTTTAGCTACAGTCCCAAGTGCTCATTACTTTGTGGACACCCCACTCCAGCAGGAAGAACATGTAGGGGAAGTTGGAACTGAAAATGAAAACAGTCTTAAGCAACATTAGCTAAATATATCTCATATGTAATAGATTTTACAAGGATGTACAACCATGGGAACACATTGCAAGGGCTCCTCCAAGCTCTTGGAAGAAGTCTGTGCAGCTAAGAGAGCCACAATTTAAGTTTATTTGTTGATCAGCTGCAAGGTAGAGCCTTCTCAGGGCTCTGATTGTAGCTGCGGACGCCAATCTCTTAAACAGCAGTAACAGTGAATGACTGAAAGCCACCATGCTATCCATGGAGTAGCAAGGATATTTTTGAATGGACATTAGCACATAAAAGCAGGATGATTCTGCAGTAACTAGGAATAGAAAGGCACAGACGAAAGAATGGAAGGAACATAGTGCCATCGAATCTGGCATGTATCCTCTAGCTTTAACTAAAACACTTCCATTCAATTCTAACATGGGATATAGAGAAGACCATGAAAAGATTGAGGCCTGTCAATTAATCTCTTGGTTCTGCTGACCCTTATGCTCTAGGCCCCTATGCTAAGTTCAGTCCTAAGCAGCTGTTTCTCCAGTTCTTTAATGGGTCTGGGGTCTTTTTCTGTTTATGCATTTTTCTGCATGAAGCAAGTCAGTAAGATCCCTTTAAACTGCTTGTCTCCAAAGACAAGTCTATCTATTGACTATTTTTAATCCAAGACATACTTTTTATACAACCTGGCCAAAGCCCAGACCCACAGGGAGGTAGACTAATAGGAGTGTGTTTTAGGTTTGTTAGGTTATGCTGAATATACTTTGTTTTAAATTTTGAAAATATGTCCTTTGGGGTTTGATTTCCCAGTCTAGACCCCAAATCAGTGAAAATATAGCAGAAAACAGACAGGAAAAAGGAAACATGTCAACCAGTTACAGCTGTGACCCTAGAACTCCAGAGAAAAATGCCCAGAGTACCACAGGGCCTGGAGAACGTAAAGACAATGCTAAAATACCCCAGCAAAAAGCCAGGATCAGTTACAGAGAGACTGAGCTCCCACAGGTTCTCAATCTTTGCCCAAACTTCACAGCAAATACACTCCTTTCTCAGGATGTCTTTGCTGCTTCCCAAATAATCCCAAAAGGAGACTTGCTGGACGTCCTGTAATGAATAAAACTGCTGATGGAGATGGATTTGTAAACCAAAAATACCATATGTGGAGTCAGAACACTTTATTTATACCTCAGACTGATGCTTCGCCCACGCACACAGGATTATGGAAGAAATATATGGCTGCCTGCTGGCCTAGAACTCTCACAGGCCTTCCCCAGCAGCCTTGCTGAGAGCAGCGACCCAGGGCCGAGCATCCATCTGTAGCACAACAGGCCTTTTCAAGTTGAAAGGAGAGTAACAGAGAGTAGAATTAAAATAGTAAACATATCCCTGTGTGTTTTGTTTCTGTCTCTGTCTACAAATGGGAACCTGAATAGAATCTTTGGCATAAGATTATAGGTTAAAAAATAAATTCACCAAGTATTACATAATAATAAGATAAGAATAATTAAGAATAATATATTTCCTTTTACAAACTTTAATGGATAACCTTTAAGATATTTTAAGGGTTATGTTCAGGCCACACACAGGATGGGCAATATTTTTCTTCATATTCTTTTTACAGAAAAGAAACTAATTTTGCCTAAAATAGAAAGAAGGCTATGGGTCTTGCATTTATCAAAGAAACAAGGATGTTTTATCATGCAAAATAATCTTTATTTCAAAGAAATTAGAACCAAAGCCAAACCTACAGAGCATATATGCAAACGATAGTAACATCTGTCATCAGGAAGGGATTCATTGTGTCGTTAATAGAAATTAAATCTTGTTTTCTGGGCTTCTGAAATTCCAAAGGCAGCCTTGACATGGGTAGTAAACATTACAGATACATACAAGTCAGCCCATATGCATTCCTTCCCATACGTATTCAAGATTCTCATTGCAACTTTGACCTCAATAAATATTCATTCAATATACCCCTTTTTCCACTCATGGATAGCCTTTAGAATTTCTCAAAAAAATAAAACAGGGGCAGAAAGAATGGAGAAAGCCCTATATTCAGGACCTCTGTTATCACATGGTACTCCCTAGGGGGAGGCAAGGCCAGGATGAGGGTGAGGTGGGAGGAGACTCTTGCTACCAAGAGCCAGGGAATATCAGAGCCGTGTACCAGCATGGTCTACTTTAATCTTCAGTACAATCTCACAAGTTTGTCCTCAGGGGGAAGTGAGCAGAGGCTGGAAGGCCTTAAGAAATTCATTTCCAAGGCCTTGTGAAATGGAGAAACTCACATATGGGGTTGGATAAGGTGCAGTTCCCAAATATGGACATGTGTCCCTTAAGGATGGCGTTACTTTCTAAGAAATGCATCATTTGGTAATTTAACTGTGTGCAAATGTCATACAGTGTACTTCCCCAAACCAAGATGATGTTGCTGTCTCTACATATTATAATCTTGTGGCACCACTGTCAAGTGTTTTACAGTTAATTACCATTAACCAAAATTTCCTCTGCAGGCATCATTGTATTTTTTTTTAAATGGAATTTTTTTTATTATTCGATATAATTTATTTACATTTCAAATGATTTCCCCTTTTCTAGCCCCCCCACTCCCCGAAAGTCCCGCAAGCCCCCTTCTCTTCCCCTGTCCTCCCACCCACCCCTTCCCACTTCCCCGTTCTGGTTTTGCTGAATACTGTTTCACTGAGTCTTTCAAGAACCAGGGGCCACTCCTCCTTTCTTCTTGTACCTCATTTGATGTGTGGATTATGTTTTGGGTATTCCAGTTTTCTAGGTTAATATCCACTTATTAGTGAGTGCATACCATGATTCACCTTTTGAGTCTGGGTTACCCCACTTAGTATGATATTCTCTAGCTCCATCCATTTGCCTAAGAATTTCATGAATTCATTGTTTCTAATGGCTGAATAGTACTCCATTGTGTAGATATACCACATTTTTTGCATCCACTCTTCTGTTGAGGGATACCTGGGTTCTTTCCAGCATATGGCAATTACAAATAGGGCTGCTATGAACATAGTAGAACATGTATCCTTATTACATGGTGGGGAGTCTTCTGGGTATATGCCCAGGAGTGGTATAGCAGGATCTTCTGGAAGTGAGGTGCCCAGTTTTCGGAGGAACCGCCAGACTGATTTCCAGAGTGCTTGTACCAATTTGCAACCCCACCAGCAGTGGAGGAGTGTTCCTCTTTCTCCACACCCTCTCCAACACCTGCTGTCTCCTGAATTTTTAATCTTAGCCATTCTGACTGGTGTAAGATGAAATCTTTGGGTTGTTTTGATTTGCATTTCCCTAATGACTAATGAAGTTGAGCATTTTTTAAGATGCTTCTCCGCCATCCGAAGTTCTTCAGGTGAGAATTCTTTGTTTAACTCTGTACCCCATTTTTTAATAGGGTTGTACAGATTTCTGGAGTCTAACTTCTTGAGTTCTTTATATATATTGGATATTAGCCCTCTATCTGATGTAGGATTGGTGAAGATCTTTTCCCAATTTGTTGGTTGCCGATTTGTCCTCTTGATGGTGTCCTTTGCCTTACAGAAACTTTGTAATTTTATGAGGTCCCATTTGTCAATTCTTGCTCTTAGAGCATACGCTATTGGTGTTCTGTTCAGAAACTTTCTCCCTGTACCGATGTCCTCAAGGGTCTTCCCCAGTTTCTTTTCTATTAGCTTCAGAGTGTCTGGCTTTATGTGGAGGTCCTTGATCCATTTGGATTTGAGCTGAGTACAAGGAGACAAGGATGGATCAATTCTCATTCTTCTGCATGCTGACCTCCAGTTGAACCAGCATCATTTGTTGAAAAGGCTATCTTTTTTCCATTGGATGTTTTCAGCCTCTTTGTCGAGGATCAAGTGGCCATAGGTGTGTGGGTTCATTTCTGGATCTTCAATCCTGTTCCATTGATCCTCCTGCCTATCACTGTACCAATACCATGCAGTTTTTAACACTATTGCTCTGTAGTATTGCTTGAGGTCAGGGATACTGATTCCCCCAGATTTTCTTTTGTTGCTGAGAATAGTTTTAGCTATCCTGGGTTTTTTGTTGTTCCAGATGAATTTGATAATTGCTCTTTCTAACTCTGTGAAGAATTGAGTTGGGATTTTGATGGGTATTGCATTGAATCTGTATAGTGCTTTAGGCAAAATGGCCATTTTAACTATATTGATTCTACCGATCCATGGGCATGGGAGGTTTTCCCATTTTTTGAGGTCTTCTTCCATTTCCTTCTTCAGAGTCTTGAAGTTCTTGTCATACAGATCTTTCACATGGTTGGTAAGAGTCACCCCAAGATACTTTATACTGTTTGTGGCTATTGTGAAGGGGGTCATTTCCCTAATTTCTTTCTCAGCCTGCTTATCCTTTGAGTATAGGAAGGCCACTGATTTGCTTGAGTTGATTTTATAACCTGCCACTTTGCTGAAGTTGTTTATCAGCTGTAGGAGCTCTCTAGTGGAGTTCTTTGGGTCACTTAGGTAGACGATCATGTCGTCTGCAAATAATGATAGTTTGACTTCTTCCTTTCCAATTTGTATCCCTTTGACCTCCTTATGTTGTCGAATTGCCCGAGCTAGTACCTCAAGTACAATATTGAAAAGATAAGGAGAAAGGGGGCAGCCTTGTCTGGTCCCTGATTTCAGTGGGATTGCTTCAAGTTTCTCTCCATTTAGTTTGATGCTGGCTACCGGTTTGCTGTATATTGCTTTTACTATATTTAGGTATGGGCCTTGAATTCCTGTTCTCTCCAAGACTTTAAGCATGAAGGGATGCTGAATTTTGTCAAATGCTTTTTCAGCATCCAATGAAATGACCATGTGGTTTTGTTCTTTGAGTTTGTTTATATAGTGGATTGTATTGATGGATTTCCATATATTGAACCAACTCTGCATTCCCGGGATAAAGCCTACTTGATCATGGTGGATGATCGTTTTGATGTGTTCTTGGATTCGGTTGGCAAGAATTTTATTGAGTATTTTTGCATCGATGTTCATAAGGGAAATTGGTCTGAAGTTCTCTTTCTTTGTTGGATCTTTGTGTGGCTTTGGTATCAGTGTAATTGTGGCTTCGTAGAAGGAATTGGGTAGTGTTCCTTCTGTTTCTATTTTGTGGAATAGTTTGAAGAGTATTGGTGTTAACTCTTCTTTGAAGGTCTGGTAGAATTCTGCACTGAAACCATCTGGTCCTGTGCTTTTTTTGGTTTGAAGACTTTCTATGACTCCTTCTATTTCTTTAGGCATTATGGGACTGTTTAGATGGTCTAGTTGGTCCTGATTTAATTTTGGTATTTGGTATCTGTCAAGGAAATTGTCCATTTCCTCCAGATTCTCCACTTGTGTTGAGTACAGGCTCTTGTAGTAGGATCTGATGATTTTTTGGATTTCCTCAGTTTGCGTTGTTATATCTCCCTTTTCATTTCTAAGTTTGTTAATTTGGATACTTTCTCTGTGCCCTTTGGTCAGTCTGGCTAAGGGTTTATCTATCTTGTTGATTTTCTCAAAGAACCAGCTCCTGGTATTGTTGATTTTTTGTATGGTTCTCTTTGTTTCTACTTGATTGATTTCGGCCCTGAGTTTGATGATTTCCTGCCTTCTACTCCTCCTGGGCGAAATAGCTTCTTTTTGTTCTAGGGCTTTCAGGTATGTCATTAAGCTGGTAATGTATGCTCTCTCCATTTTTTTTTTTTTTTTTTTTTGGAGGCACTCAGGGCTATGAGTTTTCCTCTTAGCACTGCTTTCATTGTGTCCCATAGATTTGGGTATGTTGTGTTTTCATTTTCATTGTGTTCTAAAAAGTCTTTAATTTCTTTCTTTATTTCTTCCTTGACCAAGGTATCATTGAGTAGAGTATTGTTCAGTTTCCACGTGTATGTGGGTTTTCTGTTGTTTCTGTTGCTATTGAAGACCACTTTTACTCCATAGTGATCAGATAGGAGGTATGGGATTAGTTCGATCTTCTTATATTTGTTGAGGTCTGTCTTGTGACCAATTATATGGTCGATTTTGGAGAAGGTACCATGAGGTGCTGAGAAAAAGGTATATTCTTTTGTTTTAGGATAGAATGTTTTATATATATCTGTTAAATCTAACTGGTCCAAAGCTTCAATTAGTTTCATTGTGTCCTTGTTTAGTTTCTGTTTTCCCGATCGGTCCATTGAGGAAAGTGCAGTGTTGAAGTCACCCACAATTATTGTGTTAGGTGCAATGTGTGCTTTTAGTTTTAATAAAGTTTCTTTTACGAAAGAGGGTGCCCTTGCATTTGGGGCATAGATGTTCAGGATTGACAGTTCTTCTTTTTGTATTTTTCCTTTGACCAGCAAGAAGTGTCCCTCAGGGTCTCTTTTGATGACTTTGGGTTGAAAGTCAATTTTATCTGATATTAAAATGGCTACTCCAGCTTGTTTCCTGAGACCATTTGCTTGTAAAATTGTCTTCCAGCCTTTTACTCTAAGGTAGTGTTTGTCTTTGACCCTGAGGTGTGTTTCCTGTAAGCAGCAAAATGTAGGGTCCTGTTTACGTATCCATTCAGTTAGTCTGTGTCTTTTTATTGGGGCATTAAGTCCATTGATGTTAAGAGATATTAAGGAATAGTGATTGCTACTTCCTATCATTTTTGACGTTATTTTTTAAATTTGAATGCTTAACTTCTTTTGGGTTTGATGAAAGGTTACTATCTTGCTTTTTCCAGGGTGAAGTTTTCCTCCTTGTATTGGTGTTGTCCTCCTATTTTCCTTTTTAGGGCCGGGTTTGTGGATAGATATTGGGTAAACTTGGTTTTGTCATGAAATATCTTAGTTTCTCCATCTATGGTGATTGAGAGTTTTGCTGGATATAGTAGTTTTGGTTGGCATTTGTGTTCTCTTAGAGTGTGCATGAGATCTGCCCAGGACCTTCTAGCCTTCATAGTCTCAGGTGAAAAGTCTGCTGTGATTCTGATAGGTCTTCCTTTATATGTTACTTGGCCTTTTTCTCTTACTGCCTTTAGTATTCTTTCTTTGTTTAGAACATTTGGTGTTTTGATTATTATGTGACGGGAAGTATTTCTGTTCTGGTCCAGTCTGTTTGGAGTTCTGTAGGCTTCTTGTATATTCATGGGCATCTCTCTCTTTAGGTTAGGGAAGTTTTCTTCCATAATTTTATTGAAGATGTTTGCTGGCCCTTTAAGTTGTAAATCTTCACTCTCATCTATGCCTATAATCCTTAGGTTTGGTCTTCTCATTGTGTCCTGGATTTCCTGGATATTTTGGGTTACAAGCTTTTTGCATTTTGCATTTTCTTTAACTGTTGAGTCCATGGTTTCTATGGAATCTTCAGCATCTGAGATTCTTTCTTCTATCTCTTGTATTCTGTTGTTGATATTTGCATCTCTGTCCCCTGATTTCTTCCCAAGGCTTTCTATCTCCAAAGTTGTCTCCCTTTGAGTTTTCTTAGTTGTTTCTACTTCTGATTTTAGATCCTGGATGGTTTTGCTTAGCTCCTTCACTTGCTTGTTTGTGCTTTCCTGTAATTCTTTAAGAGATTTTTGTGTTTCCTCTTTCATGACCTCAGCCTGTTGACCAAAGTTCTCCTGTATTTCTTTAATAGATTTTTGTGTTTCGTCTTTCATGACCTCAGCCTGTTGACCAAAGTTCTCCTGTATTTCTTTAAGTGTTTTTTGCATTTCCTCCTTGTTGGCTTTTGTATTCTCCTGGATTTCTTTCAATGATTTTTGTGTTTCCCTTGCAAGGGCTTCTAACTTTTGATCCATTTTCTCCTGAATTTCTTTATGTATGTCCTTCATGTGTTCCTGTACCAGCATCATGACCAGTGATTTTAAATCCAAATCTTGTTTTACTGGTGTGATGGGGTATCCAGGACATGTTGGTAGAGGAGAATTGGGTTCAGATGTTGCCATATTGCCTTGATTTCTGTTAGTGACGTTCCTGCGTTTGCCTTTTGCCATCTAGTTCTCACTGGTGTTCGTTTGTCTTGTCAGTGCTGGACTCACCAGTGCAAGCTGCCCCTTCCCAGTTGGCCTCTGGTGCACAGCTTACCTCCTGCACTGCTTGTAGATAGGGTGCTGCTGCCCAGGCTGTTCAGATCCCAAAGCAGGCACCCAAAGGCTCCCGCTGGGGCCCGCTGGATTCACTGGAGCACACTGACTTCTCCCAGCTGGCCGCCCGGTAGCCCAGCTAGCCACTTGCAGGACTTGGAGATGTGGTGCTGCCGCCCAGACTGATCTGGATCCGGAAGCGGAGATAGTAGAGCTGAGGGCTTCTGCCTGAGGCCTTGCCCCAGATTGTGTCTGTGGACCAGATGGAGCCTGTGTGCACCCCCAGGGAGTGCCGTCGGTGTATGCTGCTGTGACCTCCCCTGTGTTCTGCTTACTCTGCTGGGCAGCCGATCCACCAACTGGGCTGTCACACACAAGGTTAGCCTGGCCGCCCAGTCCCTGAGTCCAGGCAAAAGCCTGGGAGGCCAAGGTCCGAGCAAAGTTCCCCTAGGGCTATGACTGTTAATTGGGTCGCCAGGTGACTAGGATGGCGGGCATGCACGCCCGCGCTCCCTGAAAGCGCTGGGAGAGTCTGCTGTGCTAACAATCACCTGGGCGGGTTGACTCACAGATGGCCCACCAAGCCGCCCAGTTCTTGGGGTCAGTCCTGTGCCTTTTGGGGCCTAGACCCCCGCTTTGTTAGCCTCAGGCTATGCCTGTTACAGGTCTGCCCGCCAGAGCTCTCTGTCGTCCTGCAGGCAAAATGGCGGCGGCGCGCACGCAGGCCTGGGCAAAAAACCTCCTGGCTGGGTTGGCACCCCGATGGCCCCCCAACCCGCCCAGGGCCTGGGTGCAGCCAACGCCCGTCGGGCTCAGACCACCGCGGTGTTGGCCTCGGATTATGTTTGTGTACCTCAGTCTGTCCGATCCCTGGAGTATGGAACCAAGATGGATGCACCTCTCCTGACTGGTGGGAGGCCGAGTTCTGAAGTGGCTTCCGTGCAGGAAAGGCGCCGCACAACTGCAGCTGCTTGCCGCCCGGCTGGTCAGCGAAGGTCAGTGGTCGTGGGCGCAGGGCCTAACTGGTCCCTGTGACGCCTTGGTTCCACTGCTGATGGCCCTTCAGCTGGAGCAGCCACTGCTGCCACTGCCGCCGCCGCCGCCCGGCCAAACTCGTATTTTTTTTTTTTTAATTCTCAGTCAGTGGGTTCTCAACCTGTGGAAATTGAGCACTTTAGGAGTTGATTGACCTTTTCACAGGAATTGCCTAAGACCACCAGAAAACACAGATATTTATATTATGATTCCTAAAGGAAGCAAAGTTACAGTTATGAAGTAGCACTAAAAAT
The DNA here is from genome assembly GCF_947179515.1 of Apodemus sylvaticus. Lineage (NCBI taxonomy): Eukaryota > Metazoa > Chordata > Mammalia > Rodentia > Muridae > Apodemus > Apodemus sylvaticus. The sequence goes on from NC_067485.1 coordinate 50,824,077, forward strand.
AATTTTATGGTTGGGGTCCAGCAAAACTGTGTTAAAGGGTCACAGCTTTAGGAAGCTGTATCAAGCTGTTTGAGAAGATGTCAACATTTAGATCAATAGACTTAGAGTAAATCAGATGACCCTGAAAAGTGGTGGCTCTCATCTCATCAGTTGAAAATCAGAAGGAAAGCATAAGGTGACCCAAGAATGGAGACGTCCACCAGTTAACTAGTGCAGCTTTCAGTTGGAACCATCAATATGACTCTGAGTCTGTGTGCGGCCTATGACCTGTTCTGTCCAAACTTATTGGACAGCAACATATTCCTCAAACTCTCAATCTCTTGATAGGCATATAGATGATCAAGACAGATGATGGATGGTAGATCCAGATAGGCGGCAGGCAGACAGATGGAAACAGATGACTAAGATAATAGAGATAGTATATAGAAGACAGAGAAAATAGACACAGGTAGATGATGAATTGATCCCTACATGTTCTGTTCTGTGTATGGATGTGCATTTTAATACGTCTGGATCTAAGAATCAAATATATCTTGGTCTGATTCCAGAGCTTAAGCTCTTTTCCTGACACCAGAACTTGACTGTGACTGTCAGATACTGAATGATTCCATTATATTTAATTCATTCCCTCATTCATTCCAGAAACTTTTAGAAAGTAACTTTTACCTTTTCAGTACTAAACTGGACTATAAAAATGCAGAAGAATAAACCCTGCCTTGGCATGAAGAACATATTTGAACTAGCTAAACATGAAGGACCATGATTCTTCTGGCAGGAGGAGCGCCTTCAAGAAGACCCACAGAATGTGTGTGAGATGAGGGGTGGGGGAAAAGAGGGAGAAGGAGAGAGAGAGAGAGAGAGAGAGAGAGAGAGAGAGATTGGCTCCCACACATAACTGTAAAAGTCCCAATTGAGGCAGAGATGGGTGTGTGGGTCAGCAGGAACCAGCCTTCTCCTGTACTTTGATGTAGTAGTTTGTTAGGACTTCTCATTTTGCCCAAGACACAGAGAGAAATACCAGGGTTGTCTGCAAAAGGCAGTTAAAGGTGTAGATGTCTATGGTCAGGTGAGTTACTGGCAGGGAGATGGAGGCTCTGATCCCAGCAGGGCACAGGAATTACACCAAGAATAGGATGGGATTGTGGGCTTAGGGACTAATCTATATTCACAGAGAAGCAGCAGCTGGTTACAGATAATGATATTAACAGAGACAGATCTGTCCAGGCTAGGTTTCTAGGTGACAGCAGAGGGGGCTCTCCAGACTTTCTTCTCCTCCCCCTTTCCCTTATTACATTTTTTTCAACTCTCCCCTCTACCTCCAGCTCTGTGAGGGACTTGAAGAAAGCTTGTACCTAGGGAGGAGGTCTGGAACACCTTATCTGACATTTGGTCTGAGAAAAGTCACACCAAGTCCTAAACTGCCACCTGTGATATGGAAATTGACTCTTGACCCAAAGCCTCAGCTTTTACACTCACCTAAAGACACATCTATTGCACTAAACACTGGACTACCTCAGTTTGGTCAAAGGCAGTCACCTGAGTGCACCCACTTCCTTCCTAGTGTGAAGCTGAGAGCAGAGAGGGAAAAAAAATGAAATGAGAAATACCACCTGCAATATCAATATGTAAAATGACCTCAGCAAATTCTACAAACTCTACCACTGAGAAGGACTACTCTAGAATTCAGTCTCTTCTGGTTCCCTCCCAGCAACTGGCATACAGAAGCTCACAGAGCCTGGATATCTGTATAATGCCTCAGAAGGATGTCTCAGATCGTGTGACACAGCAGTGACTTTCAGGGATAAGAGGTTTTGGCAATGGCTAAGTGGAAACAGCCTCGGCATGCTACTCAGGAAATGGGCACCTGCTCAATCAAGCACTCAGCAAGGGCCTGCTTGGCATGTGTGGTGGCTTAAATATACTTGGCTTATGGGAAGTGGCACTTTTAGAAGATGTGACCTTGTTGGAATAGATGTGGCCTTGTTGGAGAAAGTGTGTCACTGTATGGACAGGTTTTGAGGTCTCCTAATGTTCAAGCCCTACCCTGTGCAGAAGATGGCTTCTTTCTCCTGGTTGCCTGTGGATCAAGCTGTAGAACTTTCAGCTCCTCCAGCACCAAGAATGCCTGTGGGCTACCATGCTTCCCATCATGATGAATAGGACTGAACCTCTGAAACTGTATGCCTGCCTTAATTAAATGTTTGCCTTTATAGGAGTTGCCTTGCTCATAGTGTCTCTTCACAGCAATGGGAAAACCAACCTAAGACTCATGATCCCTACAGACCCCTAGAAGAAGGAAGACCATTTCCATTAGAAACTGAGAATATTAAAGAGAGAGGAAATTAAGGCACATTCAGGGCATAAAAAGAAGATGCTTTCCCCCTGTTCACCCTGTATCTTAACTTTCAGCATCATTTACAAAACTTGTAAGATGAAATTAAAAGCTGGCAGGAAAGTCTTTTTAGGTCCCCCAAACAGTTTAAACAAAATCACAAGTTTATGTGCAGACTCCAATCTGTTCTCCTGAGCTTCTAGATACAGCCCTCATGTGTTGCAACTTGGCCAAGCCTCCTTTCAAGCAGACAACCAACCATTCAGCAACGAGAAAATGCCCCCAAATGGGATTTGAACCACAGGCCCTCCATGAACCTTTGGTTCTCTTGTCTGATGAGACCCACTTCTCTGGGGAGTCAGTGATCTCAGCAGCAGCTCAATCCACAGTTACTATGAGAGGTCTAAGCAGGTCTTTAATCAGGCTCCTCCTCCTCCTCTAATCAAGTTCCTCCTTGGCTCAAATTTCACTGTGCCCCTGCAGCAGTTCTTGTCCCATATTAACAACTAGTTGTCTTAGCCACTGCATCTATTGCTGTGAAAAGACAACATGACCAAGGCAACATGGATAAGCAAAAGCATTTAACTAGGAGCTTACTTATAGTTTCAGAGAGTTAGCCTATCATCATCCTGTCAGGGAGCATGATGTCATACAGGCAGATGCTGTGAGCTACATCATCTTTTTTATAATTAAGTAATTTTTTATTACTTTTATTTTTTTTCATTTTTTTTCTTTTTTTTTATTCGATATAATTTATTTACATTTCAAATGATTTCCCCTTTTCTAGCCCCCCACTCCCCGAAAGTCCCGCAAGCCCCCTTCTCTTCCCCTGTCCTCCCACCCACCCCTTCCCACTTCCCCGTTCTGGTTTTGCTGAATAATGTTTCACTGAGTCTTTCCAGAACCAGGGGCCACTCCTCCTTTCTTCTTGTACCTCATTTGATGTGTGGATTATGTTTTGGGTATTCCAGTTTTCTAGGTTAATATCCACTTATTAGTGAGTGCATACCATGATTCACCTTTTGAGTCTGGGTTACCTCACTTAGTATGATATTCTCTAGCTCCATCCATTTGCCTAAGAATTTCATGAATTCATTGTTTCTAATGGCTGAATAGTACTCCATTGTGTAGATATACCACATTTTTTGCATCCACTCTTCTGTTGAGGGATACCTGGGTTCTTTCCAGCATCTGGCAATTACAAATAGGGCTGCTATGAACATAGTAGAACATGTATCCTTATTACATGGTGGGGAGTCTTCTGGGTATATGCCCAGGAGTGGTATAGCAGGATCTTCTGGAAGTAAGGTGCCCAGTTTTCGGAGGAACCGCCAGACTGATTTCCAGAGTGGTTGTACCAATTTGCAACCCCACCAGCAGTGGAGGAGTGTTCCTCTTTCTCCACACCCTCTGCAACACTTGCTGTCTCCTGAATTTTTAATCTTAGCCATTCTGACTGGTGTAAGATGAAATCTTAGGGTTGTTTTGATTTGCATTTCCCTAATGGCTAATGAAGTTGAGCATTTTTTAAGATGCTTCTCCGCCATCCGAAGTTCTTCAGGTGAGAATTCTTTGTTTAACTCTGTACCCCATTTTTTAATAGGGTTGTTTGGTTTTCTGGAGTCTAACTTCTTGAGTTCTTTATATATATTGGATATTAGCCCTCTATCTGATGTAGGATTGGTGAAGATCTTTTCCCAATTTGTTGGTTGCCGATTTGTCCTCTTGATGGTGTCCTTTGCCTTACAGAAACTTTGTAATTTTATGAGGTCCCATTTGTCAATTCTTGCTCTTAGAGCATACGCTATTGGTGTTCTGTTCAGAAACTTTCTCCCTGTACCGATGTCCTCAAGGGTCTTCCCCAGTTTCTTTTCTATTAGCTTCAGAGTGTCTGGCTTTATGTGGAGGTCCTTGATCCATTTGGATTTGAGCTTAGTACAAGGAGACAAGGATGGATCAATTCGCATTCTTCTGCATGCTGACCTCCAGTTGAACCAGCACCATTTGTTGAAAAGGCTATCTTTTTTCCATTGGATGTTTTCAGCCTCTTTGTCAAGGATCAAGTGGCCATAGGTGTGTGGGTTCATTTCTGGATCTTCAATCCTGTTCCATTGATCCTCCTGCCTGTCACTGTACCAATACCATGCAGTTTTTAACACTATTGCTCTGTAGTATTGCTTGAGGTCAGGGATACTGATTCCCCCAGATTTCCTTTTGATGCTGAGAATAGTTTTAGCTATCCTGGGTTTTTTGTTGTTCCAGATGAATTTGATAATTGCTCTTTCTAGCTCTGTGAAGAATTGAGTTGGGATTTTGATGGGTATTGCATTGAATCTGTATAGTGCTTTAGGCAAAATGGCCATTTTAACTATATTGATTCTACCGATCCATGAGCATGGGAGGTTTTCCCATTTTTTGAGGTCTTCTTCCATTTCCTTCTTCAGAGTCTTGAAGTTCTTGTCATACAGATCTTTCACATGTTTGGTAAGAGTCACCCCAAGATACTTTATACTGTTTGTGGCTATTGTGAAGGGGGTCATTTCCCTAATTTCTTTCTCAGCCTGCTTATCCTTTGAGTATAGGAAGGCCACTGATTTGCTTGAGTTGATTTTATAACCTGCCACTTTGCTGAAGTTGTTTATCAGCTGTAGGAGCTCTCTAGTGGAGTTCTTTGGGTCACTTAGGTAGACTATCATGTCGTCTGCAAATAATGATAGTTTGACTTCTTCCTTTCCAATTTGTATCCCTTTGACCTCCTTATGTTGTCGAATTGCCCGAGCTAGTACCTCAAGTACAATATTGAAAAGATAAGGAGAAAGGGGGCAGCCTTGTCTGGTCCCTGATTTCAGTGGGATTGCTTCAAGTTTCTCTCCATTTAGTTTGATGCTGGCTACCGGTTTGCTGTATATTGCTTTTACTATGTTTAGGTATGGGCCTTGAATTCCTGTTCTCTCCAAGACTTTAAGCATGAAGGGATGCTGAATTTTGTCAAATGCTTTTTCAGCATCCAATGAAATGACCATGTGGTTTTGTTCTTTGAGTTTGTTTATGTAGTGGATTGTATTGATGGATTTCCGTATATTGAACCAACCCTGCATTCCCGGGATAAAGCCTACTTGATCATGGTGGATGATCGTTTTGATGTGTTCTTGGATTCGGTTGGCAAGAATTTTACTGAGTATTTTTGCATCGATGTTCATAAGGGAAATTGTTCTGAAGTTCTCTTTCTTTCTTGGATCTTTGTGTGGCTTTGGTATCAGCGTAATTGTGGCTTCGTAGAAGGAATTGGGTAGTGTTCCTTCTGTTTCTATTTTGTGGAATAGTTTGAAGAGTATTGGTGTTAACTCTTCTTTGAAGGTCTGGTAGAATTCTGCACTGAAGCCATCTGGTCCTGTGCTTTTTTTGGTTGGAAGACTTTCTATGACTCCTTCTATTTCTTTAGGCATTATGGGACTGTTTAGATGGTCTAGTTGGTCCTGATTTAATTTTGGTATTTGGTATCTGTCAAGGAAATTGTCCATTTCCTCCAGATTCTCCAGTTGTGTTGAGTATAGGCTCTTGTAGTAGGATCTGATGATTTTTTGGATTTCCTCAGTTTCCGTTGTTATATCTCCCTTTTCATTTCTAAGTTTGTTAATTTGGATACTTTCTCTGTGCCCTTTGTTCAGTCTGGCTAAGGGTTTATCTATCTTGTTGATTTTCTCAAAGAACCAGCTCCTGGTATTGTTGATTTTTTTTATGGTTCTCTTTGCTTCTACTTGATTAATTTTGGCCCTGAGTTTGATGATTTCCTGCCTTCTACTCCTCCTGGGCAAAATAGCTTCTTTTTGTTCTAGGGCTTTCAGGTGTGTCATTAAGCTGGTAATGTATGCTCTCTCCATTTTCTTTTTGGAGTCACTCAGGGCTATGAGTTTTCCTCTTAGCACTGCTTTCATTGTGTCCCATAGATTTGGGTATGTTGTGTTTTCATTTTCATTGTGTTCTAAAAAGTCTTTAATTTCTTTCTTTATTTCTTCCTTGACCAAGGTATCATTGAGTAGAGTATTGTTCAGTTTCCACGTGTATGTGGGCTTTCTGTTGTTTCTGTTGCTATTGAAGACCACTTTTACTCCATAGTGATCAGATAGGAGGCATGGGATTAGTTCGATCTTCTTATATTTGTTGAGGTCTGTCTTGTGACCAATTATATGGTCGATTTTGGAGAAGGTACCATGAGGTGCTGAGAAAAAGGTATATTCTTTTGTTTTAGGATAGAATGTTCTATATATATCTGTTAAATCTAATTGGTCCAAAGCTTCAATTAGTTTCATTGTGTCCCTGTTTAGTTTCTATTTTCCTGATCGGTCCATTGAGGAAAGTGCAGTGTTGAAGTCACCCACAATTATTGTGTTAGGTGCAATGTGTGCTTTTAGTTTTAATAAAGTTTCTTTTACGAAAGAGGGTGCCCTTGCATTTGGGGCATAGATGTTCAGGATTGACAGTTCTTCTTTTTGTATTTTTCCTTTGACCAGCAAGAAGTGTCCCTCAGGGTCTCTTTTGATGACTTTGGGTTGAAAGTCAATTTTATCTGATATTAAAATGGCTACTCCAGCTTGTTTCCTGAGACCATTTGCTTGTAAAATTGTCTTCCAGCCTTTTACTCTAAGGTAGTGTTTGTCTTTGACCCTGAGGTGTGTTTCCTGTAAGCAGCAAAATGTAGGGTCCTGTTTACGTATCCATTCAGTTAGTCTGTGTCTTTTTATTGGGGCATTAAGTCCATTGATGTTAAGAGATATTAAGGAATAGTGATTGTTACTTCCTATCATTTTTGCCGTTATTTTTTAAATTTGAATGCTTATCTTCTTTTGGGTTTGATGAAAGGTTACTATCTTGCTTTTTCCAGGGTGAAGTTTCCCTCCTTGTATTGGTGTTGTCCTCCTATTATCCTTTTTAGGGCCGGGTTTGTGGATAGATATTGGGTAAACTTGGTTTTGTCATGAAATATCTTAGTTTCTCCATCTATGGTGATTGAGAGTTTTGCTGGATATAGTAGTTTTGGTTGGCATTTGTGTTCTCTTAGAGTCTGCATGAGATCTGCCCAGGACCTTCTAGCCTTCATAGTCTCAGGTGAAAAGTCTGCTGTGATTCTGATAGGTCTTCCTTTATATGTTACTTGGCCTTTTTCTCTTACTGCCTTTAGTATTCTTTCTTTGTTTAGAACATTTGGTGTTTTGATTATTATGTGACGGGAAGTATTTCTGTTCTGGTCCAGTCTGTTTGGAGTTCTGTAGGCTTCTTGTATATTCATGGGCATCTCTCTCTTTAGGTTAGGGAAGTTTTCTTCCATAATTTTATTGAAGATGCTTGCTGGCCCTTTAAGTTGTAAATCTTCACTCTCATCTATGCCTATAATCCTTAGGTTTGGTCTTCTCATTGTGTCCTGGATTTCCTGGATATTTTGGGTTACAAGCTTTTTGCATTTTGCATTTTCTTTAACTGTTGAGTCCTTGGTTTCTATGGAATCTTCAGCATCTGAGATTCTTTCTTCTATCTCTTGTATTCTGTTGTTGATATTTGCATCTCTGTCCCCTGATTTCTTCCCAAGGCTTTCTATCTCCAAAGTTGTCTCCCTTTGAGTTTTCTTAGTTGTTTCTACTTCTGATTTTAGATCCTGGATGGTTTTGCTTAGCTCCTTCACTTGCATGTTTGTGTTTTCCTATAATTCTTTAAGAGATTTTTGTGTTTCGTCTTTCATGACCTCAGCCTGTTGACCAAAGTTCTCCTGTATTTCTTTAATAGATTTTTGTGTTTCGTCTTTCATGACCTCAGCCTGTTGACCAAAGTTCTCCTGTATTTCTTTAAGTGTTTTTTGCATTTCCTCCTTGTTGGCTTTTGTATTCTCCTGGATTTCTTTCAATGATTTTTGTGTTTCCCTTGCAAGGGCTTCTAACTTTTGATCCATTTTCTCCTGAATTTCTTTAAGTATGTCCTTCATGTGTTCCTGTACCAGCATCATGACCAGTGATTTTAAATCCAAATCTTGTTTTACTGGTGTGATGGGGTATCCAGGACATGTTGGTAGAGGAGAATTGGTTTCAGATGTTGCCATATTGCCTTGATTTCTGTTAGTGATGTTCCTGCGTTTGCCTTTTGCCATCTAGTTCTCACTGGTGTTAGTTTATCTTGTCAGTGCTAGACTCACCAGTGCAAGCTGCCCCTTCCCAGTTGGCCTCTGGTGCACAGCTTACCTCCTGCACTGCTTGTAGACAGTGTGCTGCTGCCCAGGCTGTTCCGATCCCAAAGCAGGCACCCGAAGGCTCCCGCTGGGGCCCGCTGGATTCACTGGAGCACACTGACTTCTCCCAGCTGGCCGCCCGGAAGCCCAGCTAGCCACTTGCAGGACTTGGAGATGTAATGCTGCCGCCCAGACTGATCTGGATCTCTGTCTGTCCGATCCCCGGAGGCCGGAACCAAGATGGATGCACCTCTCCTGACTGGTGGGAGGCCGAGTTCTGAAGTGGCCTCCGTGCAGGAAAGGCACCGCACAACTGCAGCTGCTTGCTGCCCGGCTGGTCAGCGAAGGTCAGTCTACTTTTATTTTTTTACAGTCCAGTCATTACCCCCTCCTGGTCTGCCCCACCACTCCAATTCCACATCCCATTCCTCCTCCTTTCTATCTCCAAGATGTCCCCACCACCCAGCATGGCTCCCCATTCCCTGGGGCTTCAAGTCCCTAGAGGGTTAGGCTCTTTTTCTCTGACTGAGGCCAGACCAGGCAGTCCTATGGTGTATATATGCTGGGGGCCTAGTACCAGCTTATACTGCCTGGTTGGTGGCTCAGTGTCTGAGAGAGCTCAAGGATCCGAGTTAGTTGAGACTGCTGATCTTCCTATAAGGTTTTGCTCCTCCTCAGCTTCTTCCAGTCTTTCCCTAATTCAACCACAGGGATACCCAACTTCAGTCCATTGGTTAGGTGTTAGTATCTGCATCTGTTTCAGTCATCTGTTTGTTGGGCCTCTTGGAGGACAGCCATGCTAAGCTCCTGTCTGTAAGCACACAACAGCATCAGTAATAGAGTTAGACCTTGGAGATGAATCCCAAGTTGGGCTGATCACTGGACCACCTTTCCCTCAATCTCTTCTCCATTTCTGTCCCTTCAGTTCTTTTAAACAGGAACAATTATGGGTCAGTGTTTTTGACTGTGGGATGGCAACCCATTCCTCCACTTGAAGTTCTGTCTACTGGAGGTGGACTTTGCAAGTTATCTTTCCCGACTGTTGAGAATTTCATCTAAAGTACCACCGAGTCCTAAGAGTCTCTTATCTCCCAGGTCTTGGGTACATTCTAGAGGGTCCCCCCACACCCAACCCACTAAGATTACATATTTCCATTCTTTCTGCTGACCCTAAGGACTTATCTCCTGCCCCCCAACACACACACACACACACACACACACTATCTGATCATGTTCCCCTCACTCAGACCAAAAGGACATGCATGATATATACTTACTAATAAGTGGATACTAGCCCCAAAATGTGCAGAATACCCAGGATACATACAATCCATAGAACTAAGATGGTGAAAAAGCTGAAGGATGCTTCAGTCCCACTTGGGAGGGAGAAGAGAGCAATCATGGAAGCAGAGGAACTGAAGGACCTAAGTGAAAGAGGGGAGGGGAAGGGAAAGAGAGCTACATCCTTAGGCAGAGCCAGAGAGAGAGGAAGACTGGACCTGTCATGGACTTTTGAAATCTCATAGGTCACCAAGTGATATACCTCCTCCAACAAGGCCATGCCTGGTCCTTCTAATCCTTTCAAACGGTTCCACTCCCTAACTGCTAAGCATTCAAATATATAAGCCTATTGGGAGAATGGTGGGGGAGGCAATCTCATTCAAACCACTGGGCAACCAAGAAAATTCTATCATTTCAGGAACACAGTAAAGAATGACTTCCTCTGGCTCCATGGTATATTCATCAGGCAGAGGAAGAGGAGTTCCTGCAAAGGCACAGGGGGTTTATGCTGTCAGAGAGACTTTGGTTTAGTAAGACAGAACTCCCTTTATTGATTTCTTTTACCACAAGAAAAGAAACTCTATGGTCTTTTAGTCCTCAGATCCTAATTTCATCATGCTCCTGGAGAGTCAAATGTTAGGTCTGTCTCCAGCAAACACCCAGAGAATCCTTCTGTTCATTTAATGTAAAGGCCTCACCCATGGCTTCATCTTCCTCTCCTACTTATCTTCCATTTATTTTATTTCTTCACTTTGTTTAACTTAATTTTACTTTTCTCCTTGGAGAATTTTGGGGTTATTTAAAATGCTATAGCAGAAAATTGGCTATGGAGCTATTCAATGATTATTCTGGTCTATATACTCCCTGGGTGGAGTGCCCCTGGGTTATATAGTGCCAGGCCTTACTCCTTTAACCTTGCCTGTTGACCCCGTGCTGAAGAGCACAGATCACATTTCGAGAGACAATGTTTAAGCCATTTAATACTCATTAATTTGTCCTCTTAACCTAAAAAATTGTTAAGCTCTCACAAGGTAAGAGGAAAAGATTATTGTCCTGGGTTTTCACTAACAGCTTCCCCCCCCCCCCTTTGGCCTTTTTATAAAAATTTGGATATCTGCCTGACAGAGAAATGTTTATTGAAAACTTTTTTAACCAAAACTGAAAAAAAAGTTAGAAAAGTTAAACTTATATTTGACATATTTTGAGGCTTCATTTAAATATTTTATAGACTATAAAAGTTTCTTTTTCCTAAGATCAATTATTTTATTTCTTACATTTTTAATCAAATATAATTATTACCTTTCCTTCCTCCAGCCCATCCCATCTCATGCCCCTCAGTCACAACTCTTTTGAAAGAGCCCTAGCCTCTTTTTTTTACTATTATTGTTATATGATATGCATATTTATATATGGTATATTTATATGCTTATGGTCATATGTAACATATATATGACCATAAACATATAAATATAATCTGCTTGAGTGTGCTTTGTTATTTGTGTGTATAAGGCTTCAGGGTTGACCACTTTTTATTGTATAACCTGTTAGGGCTCTCATCCCTGGAACAGCTTGGTTCTCACTCTCTCAGGAGCCATGATTTGCCAGTAGCTTTATCCAAGAATTGGGTCCAGAGAATTTTCCTCCTTTCACATTAGCATGATTTTTGGTGTTTTTTTTTTTTGTTCAGGTCTTGTTTAGACAGCTATATTGCTTCCTGATATTTCTAAGAGACACAAACTCACAGCAGACTCCCTGTCCTCCAGGTCTTATAATCTTTCCACCTCCTTTTTCCACAGTGTTTCCTGAGCCTTAGGTGTACAGGGACTATGCTGTAGATATAAACTCAGTGTTGCATGTTCTCTTTTATTTGCATATTCCTAGTTCCAAACATTCATGCAATCATGAATAAACTATGGAAACTGGGGAAGGGGTTAGAGAGAGGCACAGATGATACAGGTGATATAAGGGGTGAATGGGAACAATGGTGAGAAAGAGCTTAATTGGAGTGGTGGAGGGAAAAAATAACATTAAGGGTGATTGAAAAGGCTTTAAGGAGTCATATTATTTATGTTGTTTAAAATTGCATATAATGTATACACACAGACACACACACACACACAACTTGGGCTGATAATGTTCTCACTAAGAAACTCAAACTATATAAGAAAATTTTCAATACTAATACTTTTAAAGTTGCTAATCAGGTAAGTCCAAGAAACTACAAATACAGGCTTTCACCTCCCAGAGGACCAATGTAAGTCCCTATTGAAGATACTCATACTTTGGACACAGAACTTCAAAGATCTAAGCTACATCTGACACGGAAGCCTCCTCCCAGAGGTCTAGCTTTCATAGTAGCAGAAGATGCCTTGCAAGCTGCCAAGAGAGGGAAGCAGCCAATCATCCTGCCCAGCTGTGCTAGCTATGAGCCCTGGCAGTGACCAGTCTAGCAAGGTAGCCCTAGAGGAGCAATAAAGATGCTCATATCATGGTAGTAACCAACATCTGTATAAATGGGGTTCAGGCTAGATCAACAAGAGAGAGGGCATACCTAAAACTGGAAACCTTGCCAAACACCCAGGTCTCGTGAGATCATGGATCTTAGAGGAGAAGCTACTACCACCACTTCAGTAGACCAGGATTAATTTCTCACTGCAGTCTAAAACTTACCCTTATACCCACAGAGACATGTAGCTCTCACCGTTCAAGATGATTACAAAAAAGCACAACTGGTAAAAAAAATGTAGAAATCAATTGATGGGGTTAATGGGGTGTCATGTCTACAATGCACACACAATTGTAAGTGACTGAAAACACATGTGTGCACCAAGTCCTTGGTTAGCCTCGGATTAATGCTGGGCCTTCTGGAACCATAATCCTGTGCATTATGGGAGGGTCTATAATTCCAGAAGAGATAGGAAAAGTGTTCTTTTATTTATAGGCACTTTCCAAGCAGTAGTTAATTAAATACTTAAGTGTTATATCACCTGTGGCTTAAAGTGCTTCAACCAAGAAAAACCTATCATTGCTGTTTTTTGGATGTAAATAACTATCTGTGCTGAGGTTTCTGTCCTGCTTTTCAGGATTTTATCCCAAGGGAAAAATGAGCGCAGCCAAGTAACAAAATATATTGTGAAGTATATTTTTGTCTTTTTACGAAAGAAAAAACGGAACTCGAAGTACTTAGCATACTAATCGTCTCATGACCAAACAGCGACTAAGTTACACCCTAGAGTCAAAATTCCAGACTCCCATAGAAGAAACTCCAAAAGGAGCTCCCAGAGAAAAACTCTTTTATTGGGTTCAAAAGTTCATCCTTGAGCAGAACAAAAAAAAAAAAGTAAGTATTTTTCCAGGCCGAATATGAAGGAGAGAGGACTGATTTGCCAGTCCTTTGTTCTCCTGCTGCGTGGAGGCCTCTGTTTGGAAGGGAGGTTTCTCTGTAGCCCAGGCACTCAAGCGGGGTGTGGTGAGGCAGAGCAGGAGTATCAGAGTGTGTGATCCTTTCTCTTCTAGCACACAGCCCGGGCATATTTGGAACACAGTATTATCCTTCTGCAGGCCCCAGGGAGAAGGAAACTCACATGTATCTTCTATCCAGCAGCACCGACTATGCCTCAAGGGTTTCATAAATAAGAGAGCATTGCAAGCTAAACAATTCCTATATTTAATGCACTCTCTTAGAAAGCCCTTACAGGGCTCCCTTTAACTTTATAGGATCAGCGAATCCACACATGCTGTGGCTCTTACCTGGACTGCGCATGGCCGGTTTCACTGGGCCACTTTCCATTCTCCGAACAGGAACACTAGTGAATTAGATGGTAGCATCTAGAAGATATAGCTGATCATCACAGGACAAACCACTCAGGTCACTCAAGTGAAAGAAACTCCACAGGCAATGCACAGAACTGTGGCATTGGATTCAAAGAAAGTGTCTTGAGCCAAACTCATTTTCTTTGACTCTCAGCTATCAGCAAGCAATATAGGACACAATGGAAAAGGAAATAATAACTCCTAGATATTTTCTTGCTTTTGAAGTTATTGTGAATGAGAATATGAACATGACCTCTTTTTCGGTGTGTTTGGTGATGGCCTATTGAAAAGCTACTGATTTATGTAACTTGATCGTGTATCCTGCTATTTTGTAGAAAGAGTTAATCATTTTCCTTTTTCTTTTTTTTCTTCTTTTTTTGTTTTCCAAGACAGGGTTTCTCTGTGTAGCCCCGGCTGTCCTGGAACTCACTCTGTAGACTAGGCTGGCCTCGAACTCAGAAATCTGGCTGCCTCTGCCTCCCAAGTGCTGGGATTAAAGGCATGTGCCACCACCGCCTGGCAAGTTAATCATTTTTAGAAGTTTTCTAGTAGAATGTTTAGTATCTCTTTTATAGAATACCGTATAATATTCAAGTAGGGGTAACTTTTTTCTATTTGCAAACCTTTTAATTTTCTTCTCATGCCTTTTTGTTCCAGTGAGTGTGTTAAACTACATTGAAAGGAAGAGGGAATGGTGGACAACCCTGTCTCATTCCTGACTTTAATGGGATTACTTCAAAGTTTTAGCCATTTAGAATGGTGCTTACTGTAAATTCGATGTATATAGCATTTATTATGTTGAGATATGTTCTCTGAAGTTCTCCTCAGTCTAGGGTTATTTTCTAGGAAAGCATTTTAATTTTGTCAAAGTCTTTTTTTCTATCTATTGATATGATCTTGTAATTTTGTCTTTAAATCCACCTATGTAATTTATTGCATTCATTGTCTTATGTATATTAAATAATTCCTGGATTTCAGATGAAACTAACTTGATCATGGTGGACACTCTTCTTGACATGAGCTTGTATTTCATTTGCTAGTATTTCATCTGGATTTTAGTATCTGTGTCCATCAGGAATACTGGCCTGAACTTTTCTTTTTTGTTATATCTTTACCTGGTTTGGGTATTAGAGTAATACTGACTTCATAAAATGAATTTGCTCTTTCTATTGCTTGTTTTTTTCAACAATTTAAAAACTATTAGTTGTAGATTAATCTGGGTGATTGGAAGAATAATTTTGTGAACCCATCTAGGTCTAGATTGGTTTTAGTCAGAAGGCTTTTTATTAGTGTTCCAATCTCATTAATTAGGGGTCAGTTTATGTTGTTGATAGCATCTTGATGTAACTTCAATGATTTGAAAGAGTATAGAAATTCCATTTCTTTTGGATTTTCAAGATTAATGGAGTACAGGTTTTTTAAATGCATTCCCTTATAATCTGAATTTCTTGGAGTTTGTTTCATTCATTTCTTTTCATTTCTGATTCTGTAAATCTGGATCATTTTTTTTCTTTCAGATAGTCGGGCCAAGAGTCTGTCATCTTCTTTACCTTCCCAAAGAACCAGGTCTTAAATTCAGATACTTTATATTAATTTTGACTTTGTTTCTATTTCATTAATTTCTCTTCTGATTTTTGTTATTTCTTGCTCTCTACTGTGTTTGTACTGAGGTTGTTACTGTTTTTCACAAATCCTTTTTAAGAAAAGCAGAACATTTTTTTTAATTTTTTTTTATTCGATATAATTTATTTACATTTCAAATGATTTCCCCTTTTCTAGCCCCCCACTCCCTGAAAGTCCCGTAAGCCCCCTTCTCTTCCCCTGTCCTCCCACCCACCCCTTCCCACTTCCCCGTTCTGGTTTTGTCGAATACTGCTTCACTGAGTCTTTCCAGAACCAGGGGCCACTCCTCCTTTCTTCTTGTACCTCATTTGATGTGCGGATTATGTTTTGGGTATTCCAGTTTTCTGTAGAGCTTGTTGTAATGTTCTTTCAAAGAATCCCAGTGTTTATGTTGAACAGAATTGAGAAAATAGACATTTGATAGCTACCTAGAAGCCTCTGTAAATGAGATCTCATTGAACCTTTGTACTAATTTTATAATTAAATATAGCACATCAACCACACCCTTCCATGTTCTTCCTCCATCAACACTCATGTTGTTTCTTATATGTAGATCAAACTTTTTTTTCTTTTTTTTATTCGATATAATTTATTTACATTTCAAATGACTTCCCCTTTTCTAGCCCCCCCCACTCCCCGAAAGTCCCGTAAGCCCCCTTCTCTTCCCCTGTCCTTTCACCCAGCCCTTCCCACTTCCCCGTTCTGGTTTTGCTGAGTACTGTTTCACTGAGTCTTTCCAGAACCAGGGGCCACTCCTCCTTTCTTCTTGTACCTCATTTGATGTGTGGATTATGTTTTGGGTATTCCAGTTTTCTAGGTTAATATCCACTTAATAGTGAGTGCATACCATGATTCACCTTTTGAGTCTGGGTTACCTCACTTAGTATTATATTCTCTAGCTCCATCCATTTGCCTAAGAATTTCATGAATTCATTGTTTCTAATGGCTGAATAGTACTCCATTGTGTAGATATACCACATTTTTTGCATCCGCTCTTCTGTTGAGGGATACCTGGGTTCTTTCCAGCATCTGGCAATTATAAATAGGGCTGCTATGAACATAGTAGAACATGTATCCTTATTACATGGTGGGGAATCCTCTGGGTATATGCCCAGGAGTGGTATAGCAGGATCTTCTGGAAGTGAGGTGCCCAGTTTTCGGAGGAACCGCCAGACTGCTTTCCAGAGTGGTTGTACCAATTTGCAACCCCACCAGCAGTGGAGGAGTGTTCCTCTTTCTCCACACCCTCTCCAACACCTACTGTCTCCTGAATTTTTAATCTTAGCCATTCTGACTGGTGTAAGATGAAATCTTAGGGTTGTTTTGATTTGCATTTCCCTAATGACTAATGAAGTTGAGGCTGCCCCCTTTCTCCTTATCTTTTCAATATTGTACTTGAGGTACTAGCTTGGGCAATTCGACAACATAAGGAGGTCAAAGGGATACAAATTGGAAAGGAAGAAGTCAAACTATCATTATTTGCAGACGACATGATCGTCTACCTAAGTGACCCAAAGAACTCCACTAGAGAGCTCCTACAGCTGATAAACAACTTCAGCAAAGTGGCAGGTTATAAAATCAACTCCAGCAAATCAGTGGCCTTCCTATACTCAAAGGATAAGCAGGCTGAGAAAGAAATTAGGGAAATGACCCCCTTCACAATAGCCACAAACAGTATAAAGTATCTTGGGGTGAATCTTACCAAACATGTGAAAGATCTGTATGACAAGAACTTCAAGACTCTGAAGAAGGAAATGAAAGAAGACCTCAAAAAATGGGAAAACCTCCCATGCTCATGGATCGGTAGAATCAATATAGTTAAAATGGCCATTTTGCCTAAAGCACTATACAGATTCAATGCAATACCCATCAAAATCCCAACTCAATTCTTCACAGAGTTAGAAAGAGCAATTATCAAATTCATCTGGAACAACAAAAAACTCAGGATAGCTAAAACTATTCTCAGCAACAAAAGAAAATCTGGGGGAATCAGTATCCCTGACCTCAAGCAATACTACAGAGCAATAGTGTTAAAAACTGCATGGTATTGGTACAGTGACAGGCAGGCAGATCAATGGAACAGGATTGAAGATCCAGAAATGAACCCACACACCTATGGCCACTTGATCCTCGACAAAGAGGCTGAAAACATCCAATGGAAAAAAGATAGCCTTTTCAACAAATGGTGCTGGTTCAACTGGAGGTCAGCATGCAGAAGAATGCGAATTGATCCATCCTTGTCTCCTTGTACTAAGCTCAAATCCAAATGGATCAAGGACCTCCACATAAAGCCAGACACTCTGAAGCTAATAGAAAAGAAACTGGGGAAGACCCTTGAGGACATCGGTACAGGGAGAAAGTTTCTGAACAGAACACCAATAGCGTATGCTCTAAGAGCAAGAATTGACAAATGGGACCTCATAAAATTACAAAGTTTCTGTAAGGCAAAGGACACCATCAAGAGGACAAATCGGCAACCAACAAATTGGGAAAAGATCTTCACCAATCCTACATCAGATAGAGGACTAATATCCAATATATATAAAGAACTCAAGAAGTTAGACTCCAGAAAACCAAACAACCCTATTAAAAAATGGAGTACAGAGTTAAACAAAGAATTCTCACCTGAAGAACTTCGGATGGCGGAGAAGCATCTTAAAAAATGCTCAACTTCAGTAGATCAAACTTTTAAGCTTTCAATACGTGTGTTTCATTAGAATATCTACAGAAGTTATGTACCATATAAGGGACTTGGGTAGAAGAGTGAATCTGGGTGGAAAATAGAATATAATGGTATAAAGGAAAATTGGAATAGGAGGATTAAATGGAAAAGGGATTGGAAGGCTAAGGTAAAGGAGGAGATATGAAGAGAAATAGTTAATACTTAATGCCTTTTTTGAAAAGCCATATGAAAATAACTGCATGTACTATACATAATAGAGACATTTTTAATTTTTATTTATATTTTTGAGATTGGGTTTGGTGAGTATGTGTGCATACATGCACATATGTTTATATATCTCTGGCTGTCTTATATTCACAAGTCCAAGCTGGCTTTGAACTCACATAGATCTGTCTGCCTCTACTTCCCCACTAATGGGATTAAAAGTCCAAAACACTATTCCCAGCCAAAAAATTATTCTGAACATGAGTAAAGACACAGGATATAGCATAACAAAATTATTATCAGAGGAGTTTAACAGGTCAATAATTCTTATTCTGAATGGCCAGTTAAAATCCCCTTAGAGCACAATCTTATTGAATTAAATTCCTGGGGCTAGAGAGGGCACACCAAAATTTATAGCTAAATTTCCAAAGCTATCAGGAAAGGGAAGCAGAAAGAAGCAGAGACACCTATGTTCTGGCATAGTGCTATCTATGGCCTGAGATATATTTCTCTGTGAGAAACAAATGAACTTTGCAATATAGGTTCAGATTTTATTTTGAGCCAATACTGCATCTTTATTTGTAAAACATTGGGGGACTGGGGCAGCACTTGAGATGTAAATACATAAATTTTTTTAAAAAATCAATTTAAAATCTGTAGAAAATAGAGACAAATAACTCACTCCCCAAATATTTGAATGTATTTGGTTATATTTCTTCCCCAGATACCCTCCTTCGCCACTCACACAACCTCACATTTTTTTCCTCTTTCTAAACAAAATAAAACATAATAATAGAACACCAAATCAAATCAACAACCAAAATACACACACACACACACACAAACATGGAGTAGATTTAGTGTTGGCTAACTACTCCTGAGTATAAGGCCTGCCCTGGAGTTTAATTGATATCTCCAGTGTCATTCTGTTGGTGAAGACTCATTTTCCCTCTCTCAGTATCTATTAGTGAAAAATAGCTTCTAAATTAGAGATGGAAATTTGGGATCATTTCCCTCTCTCCATGCAGGGATTTCATCTGGTCTTGTGCATGTTGTCACAGTTTTGTGAGTTCATACACGTATCATCCCTGTTGTATCTAGAAAACACTGCTTCTTTGGAGTTTATCCACCATCTCTAGTTCTTACAATCTTTCTGCCTTCCCTTTAGAATAAATCTCTGAGCATTGAGGGGCGAAACATGATGAAGACATCCTATTTAGGACTGAGTGATACAAAGTGCCTCACTTTCTGTGCATTATCAAGTAGTTGGTCTCTATACTAATTAGTATTTACTGCAAGAAATCTTCATCAGTGTTCTTTTCCTATGAAGAGACCATGACCATGGCAACTCTTATAAAAGAAAACATTTAATTGGTACTTGCTTACAAGCTCAGAATTTTAAACCATTATCCTCGTGGTTGGGAGCTGGCCGTGTGCAGGAAGATACGGATCTTCAGAGAACAAAGAG
The DNA here is from genome assembly GCF_947179515.1 of Apodemus sylvaticus. NCBI lineage: Eukaryota > Metazoa > Chordata > Mammalia > Rodentia > Muridae > Apodemus > Apodemus sylvaticus. The sequence goes on from NC_067485.1 coordinate 50,843,695, forward strand.
AGAGAAAGACAGAGACAGAGAGACATAGAAACAGAGATAGAGAGACAGAGACAAAGAGAGACAGACATATGGAAAGAGAAGGATGGACAGACAGACAGAGAGACAGGCAGGCATGCAGAGTCTGGGCCTGACTTGAGCTTTGAAACATCAATGCCCATCCCAGTGGTTCACTTCCTCCAACAAGATCATTCCTACTCCAACAAGACCACACCTAATCTCTCTCAAATAGTACCTCTCCCTAATAAGTAACCATCCAAACATATTAGCTTATAGGGGCTACTCTCATTCAAATGACTACAGGAACCTTGGATCTAATAACAGAACAAAATATTATGGCCCCTGAACTGTGTGATACAAGCTTCTCTCTCCCAATACTTTGAGCTGTTTCTAAACAGGACAAAACATTTAAATTCATCTAGCTATCCACTCAAACACTTTCCAATTAATATCATCCTAACATCCATTTCCCCATATCCACATCAATAAGCACCATTCTTCTACATTTCCACTTTGTTTCCTTTCTCTCAGAATGCTAATTATTTAAGTCAATACCACTGGATTGAAGACTGTTTATGTATTTTCAGCTACTACTCGCTAAAATAGTGGCATATTAACAAGATACGTCTGGATATGAAAACGCAGTGTCCAGAGTCAACACAGGAGTCAGGTATGGTGGTGTAGATAATCATCCCAGCATCCAGGAGATTCAGGCATGAGGACCTCAAGTTAAAGACAAAAGTTCAGTACACATTGAGACTAAGTCTGAGAGGCAAACACAAGACAGTGTGGAACCCAATCCTTCTCATAATTCACAGCAAGGGGCAAATGCACATAAAGAGTAAAACATGTGTGCCCTGACCACTCTAACATTGTAAATAGATATGATGATTTTGTGGGTTTAATCTATCAACTGTATTATAAAATTATACATCCTTATTTTAAATCTAAGTCTTACCTCAGACTCTACAAAGACTCAAACACAGATGTTATCCTAATTATCACTGAGCTAGACTGAGAAAAAACAGCCATATGATGGTTAGCATTGAACTATCAAAATTATCAACCTGACAAGGTCTGGGGTGACACAGGAAATATTCTAAGAGTCCAGATGAGAATTATTGAGGTTGGGAGACTTATCTTCACTGTAGGTAAATTCTATGCTAGAAAGAGAGAGAGAGAGAGAGAGAGAGAGAGAGAGAGAGAGAGAGAGAGAGAGAGAGAGAGAGAGAGAGAGAGAGAGAGAGAAGAAGAAGAAGAAGAAGAAGAAGGAGGAGGAGGAGGAGGAGGAGGAGGAGGAGGAGGAGGAGGAAGAGGAAGAAGAAGAAGAAGAAGAAGAAGAAGAAGAAGAAGAAGAAGAAGAAGAAGAAGAAGAAGAAGAAGAAGAAGAAGAAAGAAGAAGAAAGAAGAAGAAGAAAAAGAAGGAGGAGGAGGATGTGAGCAGCATTCTCTCTGCTTCCTGACTGTGATCACTATGTGACCCACTCCTTCAAAAACCTGCTATAGCTTAACTGAACTGAACACTCAAATTGTGAGCCAGAATACACTCTTACTTATTCAAATGACTTTGGTTAGGCATTTTGTCTCTGCAAGCAGACACAGAAATCATACAACCTCAGAAAGACATGTTCATAATTATTCTAGAAATATGTCTAATGTAAAATGCTAGAGTGACTGATATTAAATAACCTGTGAAATAAAATTGGAATGATATTGTTAAATTTAGAGATGAAGTTGGATTTGTGAGAGAACACAAAATCCATGAGGAAAAATAATCTTGGTTTCTCTGTCTACATCTCTGAGCATCTGCAGTGGTGGCACTGGACTTTATCATTACCCAATGATCTTGTTGAAGCTTTCCTCCCCTGACAAACTGAAAGAGCCCAGCAGAGGCTAGAGCCTCTCTAGGATTCATTTTGATACTTATGATGCTAATTTATCATTTCTTCTTAAATAATTTCATACCCAAGTTTAATGGAATATATTCTTCCTAGGAAAAGTATTTACTCTTTCCATAATATATAAAATATAATAGTGACTCTTTATAGCCATTGCATGGCTCCCCAGACCCTATCTAGTCAGAGAAAATTAGGCACCTACACAGAGACCTTGTTCTGATAGAGTTCAAAGCGCAGTTAAAATGGTACAACTACTTCTCCCTTTTCATCACAATTCTATATTTCAAGCCCTGAGTTATTATTTTGCAAGTGATTCACTGAAAAATTAGCAATAGTAAAAGGTGGTTTAATGCATTTGGCACATGTCAAGAAGAAAATGGTTTGTTAATTTCCCAAATTAAAAAAAAAATGCATTGAGGCTACAGTTTTTCAAATATTCTCGGCAATAGTCAGTATAAATGAAACTTGCTTTTACTTCTCTGTCTAATGACAAGGGCTAAGCCAAAGTTTCTGAAAACCAGAAACAGTCACCAAAAAAAGACTAGTGGGAAACAAACTGGGGAAATTTGAGATGTCAACTTCAACAGGAAACTAAAGATCAAAGAAACCAAAATTGCTTCTCTTTTATGCTCTCCCTGATGAATTTGCTTTTAAGTATTAAATTTTCTGTGACATCCACACATATAGTGGTCAGTATCCAAGGATGTCTATCAAGGATGAAGCAAAAAGAATAAAAGAGTTTTTTTTTCCATTCCACATCTCAGAGGGACAGTTTTGGTTTCCAGATTGTGTCATCCTATCAAGTTATACCACAGAGGAAATATATACTTGGACATCCCAGAAGATAGACACAAGAAAGCCAAGCTCTCATATCCTTAAACCCACTACTGTGTTGATGTTTACCAGCCTCACATGGTGGACAGAAATATCTTAGAAACTTTAAAGCAAGATGTGGTATATTCAGAATCAATCTATGATAGGAAAAGGAAGGAGAGAGGAAGGGAGGAAGGGAGAAGGGAGAAGGTAGGAAAAGGGAAGAAGGAAAGAGAAGGGAAAAGAGAAGAAAAGAGGGAATGGAGAAAGACGGGAAGAATGTGGATGGAATGAGAAAGAAGGGAAGAAAAGAGAAAGAGAGGAGGAAGAGGAGAGGGGAGGAGGGCAAAGTGGGAAAGGAGACTCAAAATCAGGACTCAACAGGAAGAATTAAGATAGAACAAATGCACAGGACTTCTCACAGAAAAAGGTGGCCTCTCATGTGCCTAGTTTCAACGTTCTCAATTTCTTTCACAGGGGTTAGTGATGACCTGTGGAAAAACTGGCAGTGAGGAATAAAAAAAAAATGTAATGCCAACTGAAACAGTGTTTTTAAAACTCAATTTATTGAGATCGTAATTTTATTCCTTAATTATTTACTTTTATGTAATGGTGGCAAAATTATTTTAACAAAGCAATGATAATGGTGGGCAGTGCAATTTGTTGGTGTTTTCATATTTGTGCTTCATAAGATAAAAGTATGTTGCCGATACTGAAAACCCATGAAACACATTACATAGTTAGAGTGTTTTTCTGTTTCTGAGGCACACTAGGTTGCCTGGGAAATTTAAATGCTGCTCAGTCTCTACCTCAAATCATCTGGATCAGTATCTTTAAAGATGAGGCCCCTCATCTCTATGCTTTTAAAGTCATCCTGATGTGAAACTTATATGGAGAACCAACCGGTGACGAAGGCAGCTGAAGAGAGCTTTGGCTGTGTGCTTTCAACCTTGTGGCTCTGTACTACAAAGTAGTATTGCTTAACTGTCAACAAACCAGAGGAGTATCTATCTATCAAGCAAACCCTGAGAGTATAAAATGCAGTGATTAGCATCTTTTTAGTCTTTTGTTAAGTGATGTTCAGCGTCATAAATAACCACCAACATACTAACATGCAGCATGAGGTTAAAGTTCAAAGGACGGTCCCAAGAGAATTGGCATTTCATTCCACAATGTCTTAAAAATTTTTTTTGAGCTCAAACATAAGAAAATCTAATTGATAAATAGAGAGTGTGGAAAGAAAGGATGTTTTGGAACATGGAAATTGGAAGAAACGGAGGAAGAAATCATCAGTCATTTAAACGGCAGTATAATGTGACTACAGACTTCTGAGAATGACTGTGAAAGTCAATCCATCAAGTTGATAATGAAAACTATCTGCATCCATTGGGCTTGTCGCACGGGCTGCAGCCCAGGCGCCTCGCAAATGGCAGGAACTGATTTCTCATAGTTCCGGGTTCCAGAAAATCTGAGATCAAAGCACTTACGGGTTTTGGTGAGGTCCCATATCCAAGATTAGTTAAGGGTTGGGATTTCAACCATTCTGGAGGGACACACACAAATACCAGGATCAGGTTGCCAACTGTTGGTAAAAATGCAGAAATCAGGGGTTACATTTTTTGCCATTATCCAAACATTTTTCCTTATTATTTTTATTCTTCTCTCATATATTACATTCTAACTACAGGTTTCCCTCCCTCTCCTCCTCCAATCACCACCCTCCCCACTTCCCCTCTCTGCTATATCCACACCCCACCACTGCCTCCCCTCAGGAAAAAGCAGACTTCCCCGGTTCATCATCTAAACATGGCATAACAAGCTATAACAAGAGCAGGCATGTACCATCATGTCAAGGTTGAACTAGGTAGGCAAGCCAGAAGGAGGAAAAGGGTCCCAGAGCTGGGAAAACAAGTCAGGGACAACCCCAGATCCTCCATTAGAAATCCCAGAAGAAGACAAAGCTATCCAGCCATAACATATATGCAGAGGCCTCAGTCAGACCCCTATAGGCTTCCTAATCTCTGAGAGGCCCTGTGAGTCCATTCTGTGAGCTGGGTCCTTGTCCTGTTCCTGATCCCTCTAGTTCCTATGATCCACCCCCACCCTCTTCCAAAGGACTTCCTGAGCTCTACCTAATATTTGACTGTAGGACACCAACATAAGTGGATATTAGCTGTAAATAAAAGATATACTACAATCCACAGACCCAGAGAGGCTATGTGAAAAGGTAGAATATACATATTCTATATGTATATATATATATGTAATATATATATACAGAAGATGCATATATATATATATATATATATACATATACATATATATGTATACAGATTGCTGGTAGAAATGTTTAAAGTAATAGTCACTTTGAAATAATTTGGCCATTTATTATAAATGGAATTACACATGCAGCATATGAGCTAGTAATATGACCTGTAGGCACTTATTGAGAGAAATGAAAATATGTGTTTACACAATCTTAAGTGGGAGCCACCACCTTCCAGTAATTCTCCAAAATGACAACACAAAGAAAAAGAGGAGAGACACATGCTCTATATGTCCAGGCATTTTAGGAAACAAAGCCACATACATATGAATCTACAAGAAGTGTGATGCTGCGGACATCAAGAGAATTGGTACTGTTCTTTTTTTCCATTTCTTTTTTTTCTATATTCTTTGTTTATATTCCAAATTATTTCCCCTTTCCTGGTTTCCCCACAAACTTTGCCATGGCCCCAGTATTACCCAAAATGCTGTTGGCATTGTTGTAAACAAGCAAGTTAAGGATAAAATTCTTGCCATGAAAAATTATATGAATATTGAGCATGCTAAGCAATCTAAGAGCAGAGATGTCTTCCTAAATCAGTACAGAAAAATGGTCAAAAAAGAAAGGATCCTGGGTTCGACTGAAGTGCCAGCCAGCTGCATCCAAAGCAGCGTAATGTATAGGAACTAACAGGAAGAAGTTGGAGGAACCCATTGCCTATTAACCTATTACTTGAGAGCTAAAATAAATGGATAAATAAATAAATAAATAACCCAGGCTAAAATATAAAACCCATGTATAACTGTTCATAGACACTTTATTCAACAAAGTAGAACTAACTACAAACTGTATTGCTATATGGACTGAATGCTTCTGTCCTCCAAATTGATACAGTGAAACCCCAATGTGGACAGTTTTGGAGACGAGGCCTTCGGAAAATGATCAAGTTCCCTCTCTGCTTTATGCTCTTGGCCTCTAAAACAGAAAGGTATACTCAATCTCCCAAAGCATAGATAGAATCATTACGCCTATACAAACCCAAGAAATTTTTTTATGAATTTTTTTATAAATTTTCATTGCATTTTGGCAAAGATATAAAAACTCTTTTGTTTAAGCTTTTGCTAATTCCACAAGAACTTTTATAAAAATTTGAAGCTTCTAATATATTTGCTATTAATCATTGATCTATCTCTTCCTTTCTTAATGGCAATGGTCCTGGAAAAATCTGCATGAAATACAATATGATTTTCATATATTGGAGATTTCTGTTTCAGATGATTATTAGCAGTTGTATAAATAACAGTCATTATTCTGAATCATCTGAAATAAGTTGAATAGTTCCTATATGCAAAAGAAGTTTCTCTAAATAGAGAGAGCAACTATATTAAGAGGTTTTGCAAAATCTGATATAAACATGAGAATTCTGATTTGAATTCTTTTTGTTTATTTATTAGATATATTCTTTATTTGCATTTCAAATAATCTCCCCTTTCCCGGTTCCCTCCTCCTCAAAAGTCCCATAAACCCTCTCCTCTCCCCCTGTTCCCCAATCAACCCCCTCCTACTTCCTTGTGCTGGTATTCCCCACACACTCCTGCATCAGGCCTTTCCAGGACCAGGGGCCTCTCCTTCCTACTTCTTGGGCATCATTTGATATGTGAATTGTGTCTTGGGTATTTCAAGCTTCTGGGATAATATCCACTTATTAGTGAGTGCATGCCATGTGTGTTCTTTTGTGATTGGGTTACCTTACTTAGGGTGATATTTTCCAGTTTTACCCATTTGCCTAAGAATTTCATGAATTCATTGTTTTTTAATACATGAGTAGTATCCCATAGTGTAAATATACCACATTTTCTGTATCCAGTCCTCCATTAATGGACATCTGGGTTCTTGCCAGATTCTGGCTATTATAAATAGGGCTGCTATAAAGATAGTGGAGCATGTATCCTTATTACATGCTGGGGAATCCTCTGGGTATATGCCTGGAGTGATATAATGGGGTCCTCTAGTAGTATCATGCCCAGTTTTCTGAGGGACCGCCAGACTGATTTCCAGAGTGGTTTTACCAACTTGCAATCCCACTAGCAGTGGAAGAGTGTTCCTCTTTCTCCACATCCTCAGCAAGACCTGCTGTCTCCTGAGTTTTTGATCTTAGCCATTCTGACTGGTGTGAGGGGAAATCTCAGGGTTGTTTTGATTTTCACTTACCTGATGATTAAGGATGTTGAACATTTCTTTAAGTGCTTCTCAGCTATTCAATATTCTTAAGTTCAAGTCCAAATGGATCAAGGACCTCCACACAAAACCAGACACTACTAGAAACTACTAGAAAGAAACTGGAAAAGAGCCTTGAGCACATGAGCACAGGGGAAATTTTCCCGAACAGAACACCAATAGCTTATGCTCTAAGATCAAGAACTGACAAATGGGACCTCATAATATTACAAAATTTCTGTAAGGCAAAGGACACTATCAATATGACAAAACAACAACCAACAGATTGGGAAAAGATTTTACCAACCCTATATCTGATAAAGGGCTAATATCCAATGTATACAAAGAACTCAAGAAGTTAGACTCCTGAGAGCCAAATAACCCTATCAACAAATGGGGTACAGAGTTAAACAAAGAATTTTCAGCTGAGGAATAACCCAAGAAATCTTATTCAACCCTTAAAAACAGAACTAAGAAAGAGGAAGTGGTAATCAGCACATTTTGTGTTTGCCTCCTTAACTTTCTTTATTAAGTGACATTGGATTTCAAGAATAGTAGAAATGACCTATAAATGCATTTGTAAGGTTGGACCAGAACTACCCCTCAAGCAACTATGGAGCCTGCAGAATAGGCTTAACTTGAAAGGGAGACACTAATCATGAATATGAGAAAATATACTGTTATGAAAATAATCATCTCATACAAACCAAGGGATGCAATCAATAACAACTTTAGAATTAATTTTCAGAACCAGAATTGAGACAATAATTGACCAGATTATTCCTTGACTAGAGGAATTTTGAATACTTTCTCCTCTCTCTCTAATTTTTCTCTTCATAAATTTTAATCATATTTTAGTTCCTGAAGATGATCTTGGGATCACTAGATCCCTTAATTTGTTCTTCCCAACACATTCATTAACCTTCTTCCCTTACTGTTTATTACTGAACTCTCTCAATACCAGAATGAGTAGACAGGCCTAAACATAGGGAATCCAAGAGGTGAAACATTTGCCCTAAAATGTGGGTTACAGTGAAATGCTTAATCAGGTCAAGGAACATTTGAGCAACCATATATTAATACATGCAAGTTCATTATTATAACATCATCAGATTTCTGGATTAATACAATGCTTGTAGCATCTGACATAGCTATAAATCTTAAAACTTGTGTACTTATCCTAAATATAAATTATTTGAATCTTCAACAGACAAAAATATTTAGCCTATTCTACATGTTCATAAAATACGTAGTCAGATAAATGGGACCTCATGAAACTGGAAAGGTTCTGTAAGGTAAAGGACATAGTCAATAAGACAAATCGACAACCTACAGACTGAGAAAAAAATCTTCATTAACCCCACATGTAAAAGAGGGCTAATATTCAAAATATATAAATAATTCAAGAAAATATCACCAAAAAACCAAATAGCCCATCAAAAAGTGGGCTACAGAACTAAACCGAGATTTCCCAACTGAGGAATCTCGAATGGCTGAAAAGCACCTGAAGAAATGTCCAAGTCCTTAATGATCAGATAAATGCGATTCAAAATGACCCTGAAATTCCACCTTACACCAATCAGAATGGCTAAGATCAAAGCCACAGGTGACAACACATGTTGGAGAGGATGTGAAGAAAGAGGAACACTCCTCCATTGCTGGTGGATAACTGGATGTTAACAAAAAAAAAAAAAAATGGACAGAGTACCCAAGATACAGGCCACATAACTAAAAAGCTCAACAAGCTGAAGTGCCCAGGTGAGGACACCTCAGTCCCACTTGGGAGGGAGAAGAAAGCAATCACACATGGGGAGGGAGGGAGGGAGGGAGCTGGGAGGGAAATTGGACTGGGGAGAGGGAGTGGAGGGGACAGGGGAACCTGATCTGGTATTGGGTGAGGGCAAAGGACTGAAGCCTTGAGGGCCAGCAGAAAGAATGGAAACAGGCAACTTTGGGATATAGGAGGTTGGGGGGACCCTCCAGAATGCACCAGAGGTCTGGGAGGTGAGAGACTCTCAGGACTCAAAGGGAGGGACCTTAGATGAAATGCCTGACAGGGAGAGGGAATTTATAGAGCCTACCTCCCGCTGGAAGACAGGGCATCAAATGAGGGAGGGCATCAAAACTCTGACCCATAATTGTTTCTGTCTGAAAGAACTGCAAGGATTGAAATGGAGAGGAGCCTGAGGAAAAGAAGTTCCAGCTACAGGCCCAAAGTGGGATGCAGCTCAGGGGGAGGTAGCAAGGCCTGACACTATTACTGAGGCTGTGGAGCACCCACAAAAAGGAACCTAGCATGACTGCACTCCAGAAGACCCAATGAGCAGCTGAAATAGTCAGATGCACATATTTCACCCAACCAATGGACAGAACCCTGTTGCTGAACTGGGAAAGCCTGAAAGAAGCTGAGGAGAAGGGCAATCCTGTAGGTGGACTATTAGTCTTAATCTGGACCCCTGAGAGCTCTTAAATACTGGACCACCAAACAGGCAGCATAAACCAGCTGATATGAGGCCCCCAACCCCATACAGTAGAGGACTGCCAGGTCTGTGTTTATTCAGAGATGATGCACCTAACCCACCAGGTCAGGTAGGGTGAGGTGTCAGGACATCCATGTGGAGACAGAAGGGTGGAGATGTGGAACAGTTGGAAGATGGACAGAGTGGTGAGGAGTAAAACATAGAGTGTAAAATTTAATTTGTTAAATAACTAAAAATGAAAAAAATTAAAATATCTAATCAATGACAAATTAAATCCCAGATATGCTAGGAATTAATATGCAAGAATCTCTTCTGGCTGTTGCCTAATGTCACCTAATTCTTTCTGATAATAATGGGGCTTAAATGATAGCACTAATGTCCTCATTTGCTTTCCATTGCTGTAAGAAATACCATGACCCAAAGAAAGTTAGAGGATGGGAGGATATATTGGGTTATAATTTATAATCCAAGGGAATCCAAAGTAGGGTTCTGGAGGAAGAAACTGAGACAGAGGCAACGGAGGGACGTTATTTGCAGGCTTCCTCCACATGGCTGGCTGGGATGCTTTCCTATATAACTCAAAACACCCTTCTCCAGGGGAGGCACCACACACAGTATGCTGGGCCCACTCACATCAATCATTAATCAAGAATATGCCCCCATGGACATGTCTTTCTTGTACCCTTGAAAGAAAGATCTGAGAATAAATACTGAACAAAAAACACTTGTAAGACAGAGTTTGAAATGTTTCCAAAGTATGGATTTTTAATTTAGTCATTAACAATTGTCTGGTTATCTGCTTTCAATGATATTTTTTATGTTTTTATTTTCTATATTCTTTGTTTACATTCCAAATATTTTCCTCTTTCCAAGTTCCCCCCTCCCCATAAGTCCGATAAGTCCTCTTCCCTCTACCCATTTGCCAATTACCCTCCTCCCATTTCTCTGTCCTGGTTCTCCCCTACAATGCTGGATCAAGCCTTTCCAGGACCAGGCCTTCTCCTTCCTTCTTCTTGGGAATCAGTTGATATGTTAATTGTGTCTTGAATATTCAGAGCTTCTGGGATAATTAATATCCACTTTTCAGCGACTGAATTCCATGTGTATTCTTTTGTGATTTGGTTACCTCACTTAGGATGATATCTTCCAGTTCCAACCATTTGCCTAAAAATTTCATGAATTCATTGTTTTTAATTGCTGAGTAGTATTCCACTGTGTAAATATACCACATTTTCAGTATCCATTCCTCCATTGAGGGGCATTTGGGTTCTTTCCAGCTTCTGGCTGTTATAAATAAGGCTGCTATGAACATAGTGGAGCATGTGTCCTTGAAGTTTTTAGTGGCTCATAATATTTTTTTAGTGATTTATAGGATCAGATCTTTTCACTTACTTTCAAACAAGAGTTTTTATCACATTCTTACTTAATCATTTAATTTTATCATATTCTGTGCTTATGTTGTCTAATTTCTTGACTTCATCTTTAAGATTTTATGTTTTTATATTGTTTGCAGCTATTGTAAAGGGTGTCATTTCCCTAATTTCTTTCTCAGCCTGCTTATCCTTTGAGTATAGTAAGGCTACTGATTTGCCTGAGTTGATTTTATAACCAGCCACTTTACTGAAGTTGTTTATCAGCTGTAGGAGTTGTCTGGTGGAGTTTTGTGGGTCACTTAAGTATACTATCATATCATCTGCAAATAGAGATAGTTTGACTTCTTCCTTTCCAATTTGTATCCCTTTGACCTCCTTATATTGTCTAATTGCTCTAGCTAGAACTTCAAGTACTACACTGAAAAGATATGGAGAGAGGGGGCAGCCTTCCTAGTTCCTGATTTTTGTAGCAGTATTGCTTCAGGTTTCTCTCCATTTAGTTTGATGTTGCCTACCCATTTGCTGTACTGCTTTTACTAAGTTTAGGTATCTGCCTGGAATTCCTGTTCTTTCCAAGACTCTAACCAAACAAGTAAAAGATCTGTATGACAGGAACTTCAGGTCTCTGAAGAAGGAAATCAAAGACCTCGGAAAATGGAAAAATCTCCCATACTTGTGGATTGGCAGGATTAATATAGTAGAAATGGCCATCTTGCCAAAAGCAATATACAGATTCAATGCAATTCCCATCAAAACCCCAACTCAGTTCTTCATAGAGTTAGAAAGAACAATTCTCAAATTCATTTGGAATAACAAAAAGTCCAGGATAGCTAAAACTATTCTCAACAGTAAAAAAACTTCTGGGGGAATCAGTATCCCTGACTTCAAGCAATACTACAGAGCAATAGTGTTAAAAAATTGCATGGTATTGGTACAGTGACAGGCAGGAGATCAATGGAATAGAATTGAAGACCCAGAAATGAACTCACACTCCTATGGTCACTTGATCTTCGACAAAAAGGAGCTAAAATCATCCAGTGGAAAAAAGATAGCCTTTTCAACAAATGGTGCTGGTTCAACTGGAGGTCAGCATGCAGAAGAATGCAAATTGATCCATTCTTATCTCCTTGTACTGAGCTCAACTCCAATCAAGGACCTCCACTTAAAACCAGACACGCTGAAACTAATAGAAAAGAAACTGGGGAAGAACATTGAGCACATGGGCACAGAGGAAATTTTCCTGAACAGAACACCAATACCTTATGCTCTAAGATCAAGAATTGACAAATGGACCTCATAAAATTACAAAGTTTCTATAAGGCAAAGGACACTGTCAAAAGGACAAAGTGGCAACCAACAAATTGGGAAAAGATCTTTACCAACCCTACATCCGACAGAGAGTTAATATCCAATATATACAAAGAACTCAAGAATTTAGACTCCAGAGAACCAAATAACCCTATTTAAAAAATGGGGTACAAAGCTAAATAAAGAATTTTCACCTGAAGAACTTCGAATGGCTGAGAAGCACCTTAAGAAATGTTCAACATGCTGAGCAGTGGTGTTGCATGCCATTAATCCCAACACTTGCGAGGCAGAGGCAGGAGGATTTCTGAGTTCAATGCCAGCCTAGTCTACAGAGTGAGTTCCAAGACAGCCAGGGCTACACAGAGAAACCCTGTCTCAAAAAAACCAGAAAAAGAAAAAAGAAAAATGAAAAAAGAAATGTTCAACATCACTAGTTCTTAGGGAAATGCCAATCAAAACAACCCTGAGATTTCACCTCACACCAGTCAGAATGCCTAAGATTAAAAACTCAGGAGATAGCAGGTGTTGGTGAGGATGTAGAAAAAGAGGAACACTCCTCCACTGCTGGTGAGATTGCAAGTTGGTACAACCACTCTGGAAATCACTCTGGCGGTTCCTCAGAAAACTGGACATGACACTTCCGGAGGACCCTGCTATACCTCTCCTGGGCATATACCCAGAGGATTCCCCGGCATGCAATAACGACACATGCTCCACTATGTTCATAGCAACCCTTTTATAATAGCCAGAAGCTGAAAAGAATCCAGATGTTCCTCAATGAAGGAATGGATACAGAAAATGTGGTATATTTGCACAATGGAATACTACTCAGCAATTAAAAACAATGAATTCATGAAATTCTTAGGCAAATAGTTGGAACTGGAAAATATCATCCTAAGTGAGGTAACCCAGTCACAAAAGAACACTCATGGAATACAGTCATTGATAAGTGGATATTAGCCCAGAAGATCTGAATACCCAAGACACAATTCACATATCATATCATTCCCAAGAAGAAAGAAGGAGAGGGCCCTTGTCCTGATGCAGCAATGTAGGGGATTATAAACAAAGAATATAGAAATTTTTAAAAAATTAAAATAAAAAAAGATTTTATGTTTTATCCTCTATTTGATTCATTCTCCTTATAAAGCTTTCAATTGTGTTTTCTAATTGACTTATTGGGTTTTTTTTTCTATATTCTTTGTTTACATTCCAAATGATTTTCCCTTTCCCAATTCCCTCCTCTCCTAAGTCCCATAAGCCCTCTTCCCTGGGCCCATTCTCCAATCAACCCCCTCCTACTTCTATGTTCTGACAATCCCCTATAATGCTGCATGAAGCCTTTCCAGGACCAGGACCCTCTCCTTCCTTCTTCTTGGGAATGATTTGATATGTGAGTTGTGTCTTGGGCGCGGATAGTAAAGATCCATTTAAAGCTATACCTTTAGCTGTGGAGATGGCAGAAGGGGCAGATGGTAGTAGCGCTGAGGGACTCAACATGTAAAGTCAGAGGTTCAGGCTGAACTTAGATCTATTGATGTGAATACAGAAGTGAGAAGGATGGAAGTTAGTAGGAGGAACCTCCCAGGCAAAGCCAGTTCACATCTGGAGCTATATTTATGTGTATGGAGATGGTGACAGAGGTATAGAGGAGTGGGGTACTCACCAGGCAAACCCAGTTCAGACCCTATGGGTCTGGAGCTAGGCCTGTGGGTATGGAAATGGCAGTAGTGCTTAATAGTTAACTTTTTATAATTTCTTTTACTCCACTTTAAAAAAATATCAATAACCAGTCATGATCGAGTTTGTGAAATATGCTTTGTAATACATAGGAAAGACAGAAGAATCATGTAGCTCTTTAATTCTAATAACAATTAGTCCAAAATTGATAAACCAGTAAATACTAGGAAATGCTTAAGAGTTGAATAGTACAGTTATAACAAGAACAACAACAAAAACACATCAACAAGGACTAACGTGCTGGACTCTTCAGTGCATAGTTTTGCTAAAGCTCAAGCTCAGAATTCTGCTCTGTTTATCACTTCCCAATTATTTCTTAGGTAGAAACAGAGTGCAGGCTCTAGCAGCTCCAACAAGAAAGGCTTGGCTACCTAAATCCAATATTTCAATTAAATATGCAGGCATTGCTGAAAGTAGAGAGAGAAGAGTTACTTAATGTACTTAACATTGTGAAGGAAACAGACAGTGCTATATGGAAAAAAAGTGGGTGTCTTAGAAAAATTGGCTGAGCAACTGATGAAAAGCAAGTTAGTAAGTAATACTATTCTATGTCCTCTAGTCTGGTTTGGGTCTCTGGGTCCCTGCCCTATATGAGGTCCTGCCATGACTTCTATCAAAGAAGGTCTGTGCTGTAGACCTATAAGCTTAAATAAATCCTTTCCTTTCCAAGCTATTTCTGGTCTTGATGGTTTTCTACCTTATATGCATTCTAACTAGGACCATTATATAACAATGAATGTGTTCTTCATTTTTCCCGCATAAAAATAAAAAGCCCTTAGAATATAGAAAGAATAAAGTCCTCAATCAGAGAAGTAGATCTGGAGGGACAGATTTGTAGCTATGTCAAGACCCCTGCCTTACCATGTTTCCCAAGTTGTATCCCTTTTTTTGTTGTTGTTATGTGAGTCAACAAATTCCATTTCCAGCTTGGTTGAGAGGGAGTAAGCCTGCTGTCAGTTGTGCTTCCTGACTAATATGGTAGTATATGGCTTATCAAAGGCATTGCCAGTAAGTCTTTCACAAGGAACATTTGTAATAGTTTGTAGGAAGGCATGCAAAGACAATATAACAACTGGATCAAATTTGGAAAAACACAGACTAGCACCTCTTGACAAACTATATAAAATGTTTGAGTCTATGGGAAATAAACTTGTTGAGGCAGAATCATTCTGAAGTAGTTGCAATGACTGGTGGGTGACAGTGAGTCAGACCATCTGCATTGAGGATCTAAAATGACAAATAAAATGGACTTTGAGGTAGAAAATAGATGACAGCCAAAGGTGTTGTGAATCGTGAGACGTTCTGGGGAAGTGCACTTTGCAGAGCTCATGAGGAGAGTATTGAGAGCAATGGCATAAAGCTGGATATCAACCAAAATAGAAGCAACAGAAAGTACATAAACTCATGGAAACTAAATAATCAACTACCTAAAGATGATCTTTCAAGGAAGTAATAAAAAAGAAAATCAAGACTCCCTAGAATTAAGGGAAAAATAAAATCAACATAATACCAACATCTATGGGACACAACAAAGTCAGTTCTGATAGGAAAATTTATACATACATACACACACACACACACACACACACACAGAGACACACACTATAAAAGATTTCAAATTAGTAGTTTAGTATTGTAAACTATGAATGTGTTCTTCATTTTTCCTGCATAAAAATAAAAAGCCCTTAGAATATAGAAAGAATAAAGTCCTCAATCAGAGAAGTATATCTGTAAGTCTTGGAAAAACAAGAACATATACAATGACCCATAAAATAGATAAGTAAAAGTGGGGTAAAATTAAAAGAATAGAAATGAGGGACTAGAAAGATGGCTTAATAGTTAAGAACACTTACTGCTATTGGAGAGGGCCCAAGTTCAGTTCCTTACACCTACATGACAGCACACAGCTATCTTATCTTTCTCTTTCATTTTTTAACAGTCCAGTCATTGCCCCCACCTCAGCTGCCCTCTCACAGTTTCTCATCCCATTCCTCCTACCCCTATCTCTAAAAGAATGCCCCCTTTGCAGGTCTCCCCACTCCTTGAGGCCTCAAGTCTCTCAAGGGTTAGGGGCATCTTCTCCCACTGAGGACAAACTAGGCAGGCCTCTGCTGTACCTGGCACACACCATCTTTATCTACAGTTCTAGGAGATATATTACCCTTTTCTAGTCTCCATGGCCCTGCTTATAAGTAAGGAACTTATACTCACACAGCTTGCATATTTACTTCTAAATAAAAGTAAATATATCTCAATAAAATCAAAAGAATACTACAAAGAACCAATAAAACTTGGTGGGTACTTTGGAGAAAAAGTAAGATGGACTAGCCATTTATCTGCCCCAGATTAACAAAATCAGATTATGAAAAAGAAAACACCAAAACTCCTTAAATTATTTCATACAATGTATAAAAAAGTAACAATCAAAATGTTTATGAAGTGTATCATACTCTGATTCCAAAAACAAAGATCTAGCAATAAAAGAATATTATCAGCCCATCTCTCTAATGATAAACTTAAATGCAAAAATTCTCAATAAAGATATTTTCTCTCTAAATTCAAGAACGCATCAAAAAGATCATATATCACAGTCAAATCAGCATCATCCCACTAATACAGATATGGTTAAGCATACTAAAACAATAAATGCAATTACTCATACAAATAAACTTAGTTACGGAAACCATCTGATTATCTTGTTGGATGAAGAAAACACCATGGAAAATTCAATGTTCATTTATGATAAAAGTTCTAGAGATAAAAAATCTAGAGATATAGAAGCAATATCACAAAATAATAAACTGAATATACTGTCATCCCACAACTAACAATATGGTAAATGGGGCCTGTGAGAGTATAATGTGTCGCTTATGTGCAGTGTCCATGGAGACCAGAGCTTTCCCCAAAATCTATCTTATCAAAAGCAAAATTAAAATTTAACACAATCCCCATCAAAATTCTCACACAATTCTTTAGTTTGATGTTGGCTACCAGTTTGCTGTATATTGTTTTTACTATGTTTAGGTATGGGCCTTGAATTCCTGTCCTTTCCAAGACTTTTAGCATGAAAGGATGCTGAATTTTGTCAAATGCCTTTTCAGCATCTAATAAAATAATCATGTGGTTTTTTTCTTTGAGTTTGTTTATGTAGTGGATTGCACTGATGGATTTCCTTATATTGAACCATCCCTGCATCCCTGGGATGAAGCCTACTTGATCCTGGTGGAAGATCATTTTGATGTGTTCTTGGATTCTGTGGGCAAGAATTTTATTGAGTAATTTTGCATCGCTATTCATAAGGGAAATTGGCCTGAAATTCTCTTTCTTAGTTGGATCTTTGTGTGGTTTTGGTATCAGCATAATTGTGGCTTCGTAGAAGGAGTTGGGTAGTGTCCCTTCTGTTTCTATTTGGTTGAATAGTTTGAAGAGTATTGGTGTTAAGTCTTCTTTGAAGGTCTGATAGAATTCTGCACTGAAAACATCTGCACCTGTGCTTTTTTTGGTTGGAAGCCTATCTATAACCCCTTCTATTTCTTTAGGGGTTATGGGTCTATTTAGATGATCTATTTGATCCTGGTTTAATTTTAATATTTGGAATCTGTCTAAAAAGTGTCCATTTCCTCCAGATTCTCCAGTTGTGTTGAGTACAGGCTTTTGTAGTAGGATATGATGATTTTTTGAATTTCCTCAGTTTCTGTTGTAATATCTCCCTTTTCATTTCTAATTTTGTTAATTTGAATACTTTCTCTGTGCCCTTTGGTTAGTCTGGCTAAGGGTTTATCTATCTTGTTTATTTTTTTTAAAGAACCAGCTCCTGGTTTTGTTGATTCTTTGTATGGTTCTCTTGAATTCTACTTGATTGGTTTCAGCTCTGAGTTTGATGATTTCCTGTCTTCTCCTCCTCCTGGGTAAATTAGCTTCTTTTTGTTCCAGGGCTTTCAGTTGTTCTGTTAATCTTCTAGGGTATACTCTCTCAAATTTCTTTTTGGAGGCACTCAAAGCTATGAATTTTCCTCTTAGTACTGCTTTCATAGTTCTTGAAGTCCTAGCAAGAGCAATTAGACAGCATAAGGAGGTCAAAGGGATACAAACTGGAAAGAAAGAAGTCAAATTATCACTATTTGCAGATGATATGATAGTATACTTAAGTGACCCAAAAAACTCTACTAGAGAACTCCTACAGCTGATAAACAACTTCAGCAAAGTGGCTGGCTACAAAATCAACTCAAGCAAATCAGTAGCCTTTATATACTCAAAGGATAAGCAGACTGAGAAAGAATTTAGGGAAATGACACCCTTCACAATAGCCACAAACAGCATAAAGTATCTTGGGGTGACTCTAACCAAACAAGTGAAATACCTATATGACAAGAACTTCAGATCTCTGAAGAAGGAAATCAAAGAAGATGTCAGAAAATGGAAAAATCTTCCATGCTCATGGATTGGCAAGATAAATATAGTTAAAATGGCCATATTGCCAAAGGCAATCTACAGATTCAGTACAATCCCCATCAAAATCCCAACCCAGTTCTTTATAGAGCTAGAAAGAGGAATTCTCAAATTCATCTGGAATAACAAAAAACCCAGGATAGCTAAAACTATTCTCAACAGTAAAAGAACTTCAGGGGGATTCAGTATCCCAGACCTCAAACTTTACTACAGAGCAATAGTGATTAAAAACTGCATGGTATTGGTACAATATCAGGCAAACGGATCAATGGAATAGGATTGAAGACCCAGAAATGAACCCACACAACTATGGTCACTTGATCTTTGACAAAGGAGCTGAAAGCATCCAGTGGAAAAAAGATAGTCTTTTCAACAAATGGTGCTGGTTCAATTGGAGGTCAGCATGCAGAAGAATGCGAATCAATCCATTCTTATCTCTTTGTACTAAGCTCAACTCCAAATGGATCAAGGACCTCCACATAAAACCTGACACACTGAAACTAATAGAAAAGACACTGGGGAAGACCCTTGAGGACATGGGCACAGGGGGAAAGTTCCTGAATAAGAACACCAATAGCTTATGCTCTAAGATCAAGAATTGACGGCAGTGCAGCAGTGGCTGGTCCAGCTGAACGGCCATCAGCAGTGGAACCAAGGCGACACAGGGTCCAGTTAGGCCCTGCGCCCACGACCACTGACCTTCGCTGACCAGCCGGGTGGCAAGCAGCTGCGGTTGTGCGGCGCCTTTCCTGCACGGAAGCCACTTCAGAACTCGGCCTCCCACCAGTCAGGAGAGGTGCATCCATCTTGGATTCGGACTCCAGGGATCGGACAGACTGAGGTACACAAACATAATCCGAGGCCAACATCGCGGTGGTCTGAACCCGATGGGCGTTGGCCTGCACCCAGGCCCTGGGCTGGTCAGGGGGCCATCGGGGTGCCAACCCAGCCAGGAGGTTTTTTGCCCAGGCCTGCGCGTGCGCCGCCATTTTGCCTGCAGGACGACAGAGAGCTCTGGAGGGCAGACCTGTAACAGGCATAGCCTGAGGCTAACAAAGCGGGGGTCTAGGCCCCAAAAGGCACAGGACTAACCCCAAGAACTGGGCGGCTTGGTGGGCCATCTGTGAGTCAACCCGCCCAGGAGGTTGTTAGCACAGCAGACTCTCGCGGCGCTTTCAGGGAGCGCTGGCACGCACGCCCGCCATCCTAGTCACCTGGCGGACCCAATTAACAGTCATAGCCCTAGGGGAACTTTGCTGGGACCTTGGCCTCCCAGGCCTTTGCCTGGACTCAGGGCCTGGGCGGCCAGGCTAACCTTGAGTGTGCCAGCCCGGTTGGGGAATCGGCTGCCCAGCCGAGTGAGCGGAACACAGGGGAGGTCACAGCAGCATACACCGTAGGCACTCCCTGGGGGTACACACAGGCTCCATCTGGTTCACAGACACAATCTGGGGCAAGGCCTCAGGCAGAAGCCCTCAGCTCAACTCTCTCCGCTTCCGGATCCAGATCAACCTGGTCGGCCGCACCACATCTCCAGGACATGCAAGAGGCTAGCTGGGCTTCCGGGCAGCCAGCTGGGAGAAGTCAGTGTACTCCAGTGAATCCAGCGGGCCACGGCGGGAGCCTTCGGGTGCCTGCTTTGGGATCTGAACAGCCTGGGCAGCAGCACCATGTCTACAAGCAGTGCAGGAGGTAAGCTGTGCACCAGAGGCCAACTGGGAAGGGGCAGCTTGCACTGGTGAGTCCAGCACTGACAAGACAAACTAACACCAGTGAGAACTAGATGGCAAAAGGCAAACGCAGGAACATCACTAACAGAAATCAAGGCAATATGGCAACATCTGAAACCAATTCTCCTCTACCAACATGTCCTGGATACCCCATCACACCAGTAAAACAAGATTTGGATTTAAAATCACTGGTCATGATGCTGGTACAGGAACACATGAAGGACATACTTAAAGAAATTCAGGAGAAAATGGATCAAAAGTTAGAAGCCCTTGCAAGGGAAACACAAAAATCATTGAAAGAAATCCAGGAGAATACAAAAGCCAACAAGGAGGAAATGCAAAAAACACTTAAAGAAATACAGGAGAACTTTGGTCAACAGGCTGAGGTCATGAAAGAGGAAACACAAAAATCTCTTAAAGAATTACAGGAAAGCACAAACAAGCAAGTGAAGGAGCTAAGCAAAACCATCCAGGATCTAAAATCAGAAGTAGAAACAACTAAGAAAACTCAAAGGGAGACAACTTTGGAGATAGAAAGCCTTGGGAAGAAATCAGGGGACAGAGATGCAAATATCAACAACAGAATACAAGAGATAGAAGAAAGAATCTCAGATGCTGAAGATTTCATAGAAACCATGGACTCAAGACTCTGAAGAAGGAAATGGAAGAAGACCTCAAAAAAGGGGAAATCATTTGAAATGTAAATAAAAAATATATCGAATAAAAAAAAGACAAAAAAATGCAAAATGCAAAAAGCTTGTAACCCAAAATATCCAGGAAATCCAGGACACAATGAGAAGACCAAAGCTAAGGATTATAGGCATAGATGAGAGTGAAGATTTACAACTTAAAGGGCCAGCAAATATCTTCAATAAAATTATGCAAGAAAACTTCCCTAACCTAAAGAGAGAGATGCCCATGAATATACAAGAAGCCTACAGAATTCCAAACAGACTGGACCAGAACAGAAATACTTCCCGTCACATAATAATCAAAACACCAAATGTTCTAAACAAAGAAAGAATATTAAAGGCAGTAAGAGAAAAAGGCCAAGTAACATATAAAGGAAGACCTATCAGAATCACAGCAGATTTTCACCTGAGACTATGAAGGCTAGAAGGTCCTGGGCAGATCTCATGCAGACTCTAAGAGAACACAAATGCCAACCAAAACTACTATATCCAGCAAAACTCTCAATCACCGTAGATGGAGAAACTAAGGTATTTAATGACAAAACCAAGTTTACCCAATATCTATCCACAAACCCAGCCCTACAAAGGATAATAGGAGGAAAACACCAATACAAGAAGGGAAATTTCACCCTGGAAAAAGCAAGATAGTAACCTTTCATCAAACCCAAAAGAAGTTAAGCAATCAAATTTTAAAAATAACGTCAAAAATGATAGGACTTAACAATCACTATTCCTTAATATCTCTTAACATCAATGGACTTAATGCCCCAATAAAAAGACACAGACTAACTGACTGGATACGTAAACATGACCCTACATTTTGCTGCTTACAGGAAACACACCTCAGGGTCAAAGACAAACACTACCTTAGAGTAAAAGGCTGGAAGACAATTTTACAAGCAAATGGTCTCAGGAAACAAGCTGGAGTAGCCATTTTAATATCAGATAAAATTGACTTTCAACCCAAAGTCATCAAAGGAGACTCTGAGGGACACTTCTTGCTGGTCAAAGGAAAAATACAACAAGAAGAACTCTTAATCCCGAACACCTATGCTCCAAATGCAAGGGCACCCTCTTTCGTAAAAGAAACTTTATTAAAACTCAAAGCACACATTGCACCTAACACAATAATTGTGGGTGACTTTAACACTGCACTTTCCTCAATGGACCGATCAGGAAAACAGAAACTAAACAGGGACATAATGAAACTAAATGAAGCTTTGGACCAATAAGATTTAACAGATATATATAGAACATTCTATCTTAAAGCAAAAGAATATACCTTTTTCTCAGCACCTCATGGTACCTTCTCCAAAATCGACCACATAATTGGTCACAAGACAGACCTCAACAAATATAAGAAGATCGAACTAATCCCATGCCTCCTATCAGATAACTATAGAATAAAAGTGGTCTTCAATAGCAACAAAAACAACAGAAAACCCACATACACGTGGAAATTGAACAATATTCTACTCAATGATACCTTGGTCAAGGAAGAAATAAAGAAAGAAATTAAAGACTTTTTAGAAAACAATGAAAATGAAAACACAACATACCCAAATCTATGGGACACAATGAAAGCAGTGCTAAGAGGAAAACTCATAGCCCTGAGTGCCTCCAAAAAGAAAATGGAGAGAGCATACATTGCCAGCTTAATGACACACCTAAAAGCCCTGGAACAAAAAGAAGCTATTTCACCCAGGAGGAGTAGAAGGCAGGAAATCATCAAACTCAGGGCCGAAATCAATCAAGTAGAAACAAAGAGAACCATACAAAAAATCAACAAAACCAGGAGCTGGTTCTTTGAGAAAATCAACAAGATAGATAAACCCTTAGCCAGACTGACCAAAGGGCACAGAGAAAGTATCCAAATTAACAAACTTAGAAATGAAAAGGGAGATATAACAAAGGAAACTGAGGAAATCCAAAAAATCATCAGATCCTCCTACAAGAGACTGTACTCAACACAACTGGAGAATCTGGAGGAAATGGACAATTTCCTTGACAGATACCAAATACCAAAATTAAATCAGGACCAACTAGACCATCTAAACAGTCCCATAATGCCTAAAGAAATAGAAGGAGTCATAGAAAGTCTTCCAACCAAAAAAAGCACAGGACCAGATGGTTTCAGTGCAGGATTCTATCAGACCTTCAAAGAAGAGTTAACACCAATACTCTTCAAACTATTCCACAAAATAGAAACAGAAGGAACACTACCCAATTCCTTCTACGAAGCCACAATTACGCTGATACCAAAGCCACACAAAGATCCAACAAAGAAAGAGAACTTCAGACCAATTTCCCTTATGAACATCGATGCAAAAATACTCAATAAAATTCTTGCCAACCGAATCCAAGAACACATCAAAACGATCATCCACCATGATCAAGTAGGCTTTATCCCGGGAATGCAGGGTTGGTTCAATATACGGAAATCCATCAATACAATCCACTACATAAACAAACTCAAAGAACAAAACCACATGGACATTTCATTGGATGCTGAAAAAGCATTTGACAAAATTCAGCATCCTTTCATGCTTAAAGTCTTGGAGAGAACAGGAATTCAAGGCCCATACCTAAACATAGTAAAAGCAATATACAGCAAACCGGTAGCCAGCATCAAACTAAATGGAGAGAAACTTGAAGCAATCCCACTGAAATCAGGGACCAGACAAGGCTGCCCCCTTTCTCCTTATCTTTTCAATATTGTACTTGAGGTACTAGCTCGGGCAATTCAACAACATAAGGAGGTCAAAGGGATACAAATTGGAAAGGAAGAAGTCAAACTATCATTATTTGCAGACGACATGATAGTCTACCTAAGTGACCCAAAAAACTCCACTAGAGAGCTCCTACAGCTGATAAACAACTTCAGCAAAGTGGCAGGTTATAAAATCAACTCAAGCAAATCAGTGGCTTTCCTATACTCAAAGGATAAGCAGGCTGAGAAAGAAATTAGGGAAATGACCCCCTTCACAATAGCCACAAACAGTATAAAGTATTTTGGGGTGACTCTTACCAAACATGTGAAAGGTCTGTATGACAAGAACTTCAAGACTATGAAGAAGGAAATGGAAGAAGACCTCAAAAAATGGGAAAACCTCCCATGCTCATGGATTGGTAGAATCAATATAGTTAAAATGGCCATTTTGCCAAAAGCAATATACAGATTCAATGCAATACCCATCAAAATCCAAACTCAGTTCTTCACAGAGTTAGAAAGAGCAATTATCAAATTCATCTGGAACAACAAAAAACCCAGGATAGCTAAAACTATTCTCAGCAACAAAAGAAAATCTGGGGGAATCAGTATCCCTGACCTCAAGCAATACTACAGAGCAATAGTGTTAAAAACTGCATGGTATTGGTACAGTGGCAGGCAGGAGGATCAATGGAACAGGATTGAAGATCCAGAAATGAACCCACACACCTATGGCCACTTGATCCTCGACAAAGAGGCTGAAAACATCCAATGGAAAAAAGATAGCCTTTTCAACAAATGGTGCTGGTTCAACTGGAGGTCAGCATGCAGAAGAATGCGAATTGATCCATCCTTGTCTCCTTGTACTAAGCTCAAATCCAAATGGATCAAGGACCTCCACATAAAGCCAGACACTCTGAAGCTAATAGAAAAGAAACTGGGGAAGACCCTTGAGGACATCGGTACAGGGAGAAAGTTTCTGAACAGAACACCAATAGCGTATGCTCTAAGAGCAAGAATTGACAAATGGGACCTCATAAGGTTACAGAGTTTCTGTAAGGCAAAGGACACCATCAAGAGGACAGATCGGCAACCAACAAATTGGGAAAAGATCTTCACCAATCCTACATCAGATAGAGGGCTAATATCCAATATATATAAAGAACTCAAGAAGTTAGACTCCAGAAAACCGAACAACCCTATTAAAAAATGGGGTACAGAGTTAAACAAAGAATTCTCACCTGAAGAACTTCGGATGGCGGAGAAGCATCTTAAAAAATGCTCCACTTCATTAGTCATTAGGGAAATGCAAATCAAAACAACCCTAAGATTTCATCTTACACCAGTCAGAATGGCTAAGATTAAAAATTCAGGAGACAGCAGGTGTTGGAGAGGGTGTGGAGAAAGAGGAACACTCCTCCACTGCTGGTGGGGTTGCAAATTGGTACAACCACTCTGGAAAGCAGTCTGGCGGTTCCTCCGAAAACTGGGCACCTCACTTCCAGAAGATCCTGCTATACCACTCCTGGGCATATACCCAGAGGATTCCCCACCATGTAATAAGGATACATGCTCTACTATGTTCATAGCAGCCCTATTTATAATTGCCAGATGCTGGAAAGAACCCAGGTATCCCTCAACAGAAGAGTGGATACAAAAAATGTGGTATATCTACACAATGGAGTACTATTCAGCCATTAGAAACAATGAATTCATGAAATTCTTAGGCAAATGGATGGAGCTAGAGAACATCATACTAAGTGAGGTAACCCAGACTCAAAAGGTGAATCATGGTATGCACTCACTAATAAGTGGTTATTAACCTAGAAAACTGGAATACCCAAAACATAATCCACACATCAAATGAGATACAAGAAGAAAGCAGGAGTGGTCCCTGGTTCTGGAAAGACTCAGTGAAACAGTATTTGGCAAAACCAGAACGGGGAACTGGGAAGGGGTGGGAGGGAGGACAGGGGAAGAGAAGG
The DNA here is from genome assembly GCF_947179515.1 of Apodemus sylvaticus. Lineage (NCBI taxonomy): Eukaryota > Metazoa > Chordata > Mammalia > Rodentia > Muridae > Apodemus > Apodemus sylvaticus. Next base: position 50,869,353 of record NC_067485.1, read on the forward strand.
GGGCTTACGGGACTTTCGGGGAGTGGGGGGGGGCTAGAAAAGGGGAAATCATTTGAAATGTAAATAAATTATATCAAATATAAAAAAAAAAAAAAAAAAAAAAAAAACCTCAAGATATTTGAGGCCCCAGGAAAGGGAGAGGTATGGTTGGATGGGAGGAGCACCTTCTCAGAGGCAAGAGGGAGGAGGAATGGGATGAAGAACTATGTGGAGGAATGGGGAGCCATGACTGGAGTGTAAATAAATAAAATAACAACAATAAAAAAAAAAAAAAAAAAAGAAAAGAAACTGGGGAAGACCCTTGAGGACATCGGTACAGGGAGAAAGTTTCTGAACAGAACACCAATAGCGTATGCTCTAAGAGCAAGAATTGACAAATGGGACCTCATAAGGTTACAGAGTTTCTGTAAGGCAAAGGACACCATCAAGAGGACAGATCGGCAACCAACAAATTGGGAAAAGATCTTCACCAATCCTACATCAGATAGAGGGCTAATATCCAATATATATAAAGAACTCAAGAAGTTAGACTCCAGAAAACCGAACAACCCTATTAAAAAATGGGGTACAGAGTTAAACAAAGAATTCTCACCTGAAGAACTTCGGATGGCAGAGAAGCATCTTAAAAAATGCTCAACTTCATTAGTCATTAGGGAAATGCAAATCAAAACAACCCTAAGATTTCATCTTACACCAGTCAGAATGGCTAAGATTAAAAATTCAGGAGACAGCAGGTGTTGGAGAGGGTGTGGAGAAAGAGGAACACTCCTCCACTGCTGGTGGGGTTGCAAATTGGTACAACCACTCTGGAAAGCAGTCTGGCGGTTCCTCTGAAAACTGGGCACCTCACTTCCAGAAGATCCTGCTATACCACTCCTGGGCATATATCCAGAGGATTCCCCACCATGTAATAAGAATATATGCTCTACTATGTTCATAGCAGCCCTATTTATAATTGCCAGATGCTGGAAAGAACCCAGGTATCCCTCAACAGAAGAGTGGATGCAAAAAATGTGGTATATCTACACAATGGAGTACTATTCAGCCATTAGAAACAATAAATTCATGAAATTCTTAGGCAAATGGATGGAGCTAGAGAACATCATACTAAGTGAGGTAACCCAGACTCAAAAGGTGAATCATGGTATGCACTCACTAATAAGTGGTTATTAACCTAGAAAACTGGAATACCCAAAACATAATCCACACATCAAATGAGATACAAGAAGAAAGGAGGAGTGGCCCCTGGTTCTGGAAAGACTCAGTGAAACAGTATTCGGCAAAACCAGAACGGGGAAGTGGGAAGGGGTGGGAGGGAGGACAGGGGAAGAGAAGGGGGCTTACGGGACTTTTGGGGAGTGGGAGGGCTAGAAAAGGGGAAATCATTTGAAATGTAAATAAATTATATCGAATAAAAAAATTTAAAAAAATAAATAAATAAATAAAAATACATCGGAAAAAAAAAAGAGTGAGGTCAGACAGGACAGAAATGGAGGGCAGGGTAAAATTTTTAGGTTTGTTTTTGTGTGGATTTCTTTTGACCAGAAACATCATTAAGTTTAACTAGAAATCATCTGTTCATGTTTCTATTACACACATCTTATTCAAACGTTCAAACTACATTTTCCATGTTTCTAAAGTGCTTTCAGCAAAAGCATCAAAACCAAGGCCCATGTAAAATCAGGAGGTTGTAGTCCCGTCTTCCTTCCTGGTGAGCATGGAAAACCAAGACAGGAAATTCCCAGAGCAAGTTGGCCAGCGAGAGCACCCTAAACAATGAGCTTCCGATCTATAACAAGACCATGTGAATACAATACACAAGGTAGAGAGTGATTGAGAAGTCTCATGATATCATCTTCAGGCCGCCTCACAAATGTGCCCATACTCATACAAGCATCCATGAATAAAAATGCGTACAACATACATGCACACACACATATATGCACACACATAAAAACATTAACATGAGCATTAAATTGTCAAAGGGGCCATCTATATGAAACTTAGCTATTCATTTAAAAAGGCAGTGCAGTGAGTTATCCATGTCGTCCATGTGTACCTTTGAAGTAGATGATGGACAAACAGAGCACTGGCTTTAGACTACTGGGTTCAAGACTGATGATAAAAATGAAGAAACAGAGAGGAGGAGTGGATTGGACAAGAAGGGAGGTGGCAGGGAAAGACTAGGAGGAGAGGAGAAAGGGAAAACTGAGTTTGGGTTAAAAAGTAAATTAATTTTAAAAAATGAACACAGTCTAAGTCTATCATGAACTAACTATGAGTTGCAGTTGAATCTGTTTTCTTAACTATGAATAATTTCCCCACAGTCCTTGCAGGCATAGTTGCTATCAATCAGGTCTCAAGTTCACATAGCCCCTATACTGAGATTGGTTTTTTTGAGTATCCCATCCAAAATGGTCAAAATGGTTTGTCTGAATCAAGATACTTTATTATTTCACGATTTAATCACTTATTTATTTTATTTTCATTATTTTTTTATTGCTTCATTATCAGCCACCCTGGTCAAAGAGAAGCTTTATATAGGCAAAGAGCTCATGTGCCTGTTTTTCAGGATATTGAATCTTCATGACATAAATTAGGCACATAATGTCTTTATTTTAATTAATTAATTAATTATTCCCCCACACTCCTGTCTACCTTCCAACCATTCCACATCCCATCGCCCCTCTGTCTTCGCAATAATGCCCCTACCCCCACCCCACCTGACCTCTAAACTCCCTGGGGCCTCCAGTACCTTGAGGGTTAGGTGCATCATCTCTGAATGAACACAGACCTGGCAGTCCTCTACTGTATGGGGTTGGGGGCCTCATATCAGCTGGTTTATGCTGCCTGTTTGGTGGTCCAGTATTTGAGAGCTCTCAGAGGTCCAGATTAATTAAGACTAATAGTCCACCTACAGGGTCGCCCTTCTCCTCATCTTTCAGGCTTCCCCAGTTCAGCAACAGGGTTCTGTCCATTGGTTGGGTGAAATATGTGCATCTGACTATTTCAGCTGCTCATTGGGTCTTCTGGAGTGCAGTCATGCTAGGTCCCTTTTTGTGGGTGCTCCACAGCCTCAGTAATAGTGTCAGGCCTTGCTACCTCCCCCTGAGCTGAATCCCACTTTGGGCCTGTAGCTGGAACTTCTTTTCCTCAGGCTCCTCTCCATTTCAATCCTTGCAGTTCTTTCGGACAGAAACAATTATGGGTCAGAGTTTTGATGCCCTCCCTCATTTGATGCCCTGTCTTCCAGCGGGAGGTGGGCTCTATAAGTTCCCTCTCCCTGTCAGGCATTTCATCTAAGGTCCCTCCCTTTGAGTCCTGAGAGTCTCTCACCTCCCAGGCCTCTGGTGCATTCTGGAGGGTTCCCCCAACCTCCTATATCCCAAAGTTGCCTGTTTCCATTCTTTCTGCTGGCCCTCAGGGCTTCAGTCCTTTGCCCTCACCCAATACCAGATCAGGTTCCCCTGTCCCCTCCACTCCCTCTCCCCAGTCCAGTTTCCCTCCCAGCTCCCTCCCTCCCTCCCTCCCCATGTGTGATTGCTTTCTTCTCCCTCCCAAGTGGGACTGAGGTGTCCTCACCTGGGCACATCAGCTTGTTGAGCTTCTTAGTTCTGTTGACTGTATCTTGGGTACTCTGTATATATGTGTGTGTGTGTGTATATATATATATATATATATATATATATATATATATATATATATTTAGTTCTGTGGATTGTATCTTGGGTACTCTGTATATATATGTATATATATATATATATATATATATATATATATATATATATATATATATATATATATATATATATATATATTTGGCTAATACCCACTTATTAGTGAGTACATACGATGCATGTCCTTTCGTGTCTGAGTTATCTCACTCGGGATGATATTTTCTAATTCTATCCCTTTGCCTGCAAAACTGGTGAGCCCTCATTCTTAATAGTTGAATATTCTATTGTGTAAATGAACCACATTTACTTTATCCATTCTTCTGTCATAGGACATCTGGGTTGTTTCCAGCATCTGGCTATCACAAATAAGGCTGCTATGAACATAGTGGAGCATGTGCTCCTATGGCATGGTAGGGCATCTTTTAGGTATATTCCCAAGAACGGTATAGCTAGGTCTTCAGGTAGATCTATTTCCAATTTTCTGAGGAACCTCCAGATTGATTTCCACAGTGGTTGTACCAGTTTGCAATATCACCAGCAATGGAGAAGTATTCCTCTTTCTCCACATCCTCTCCAACATGTGTTGTCACCTGTGGTTTTGATCTTAACCATTCTGATTGATGTAAGGTAGAATCTCAGGGTCACTTTGATTTGCATGTCTCTGATCACTAAGGACTTTGAACATTTCTTTAGGTGCTTCTCAGCCACTGGAGATTCCTCAGTTGTGAAATCTCTGTTTAGTTCTGTACTGCACTTTTTGATTAGGTTGTTTGGGTTTTTGGTGATAGTTTCTTGAATTCTTTATATATTTTGGATATTAGCCCTCTCTAGGATGTGGTTTTTCCAATCTGTAGGTTGTCGATTTGCCTTAGTGACTATGTCCTTTGCCTTATATAGAAGCTTTCCAGTTTCACAAAGTTCCATTTATCAATTCTTGATCTTAGAGCATGAGCCATTAGGAAATTTGGCCCCTGTGCCAATGAGTTCAAGGCTCTTTCCCACTTTCTCTTCTATTAGATTCAATGTATCTGTTTTTATGTTGAGGTCCTTGACCCACTCGGACTTGAGCTTTGTGCAAGGTGACAAATATGTGTCTATTTTCAATTTTCTACATACAGACATCCAGTTAGACCAGCACCATTTACTGAAGATGCTTTTATTTTTGATTGTACATTTTTGGCTTCTTTGTCAAAGGTCAAGTGTCCATAAGTGTGCAGCTTTATTTCTGGGTCTTCTATTCTATTCCATTAATCAACGTGTCTGTCTCTATACCAGTACCATGCAGGTTATATCACTATTGCTCTGTAGTAAAGCTTGAGGTCAGGGATGATTATTCCCCCTGAAGTTCTCTTATTGTGAAGATTGCTTTCGTTATTCTGAGTTTTTGCCTTTGCAGATGATGTTGAGAATTGCTCTTTCTATGTCTTTCAAGAATCATGTTGGGATTTTGATAGTGATTGCATTGAATTTATAAATTGCCTTTGGTAGGATTCTGATTTTTACTATGTTAATTCTGCCAATCCATGAGCATGGAAGATCTCTCCATTTTCTGAGATCATCTTTAATTTCTTTCTTGAGAGACTTGAAGTTATTGTCATACTGGTCTTTCACTTGTTTGGTTAGAATTAATCCAAAGTATTTTATATTATTTATGGCTATTGTGAAAAGAGTTGTTTCTCTAATTTCTTTCTCAGCCTGTTTATCATTTGTATAAAGGAAGGCTACTGACTTATTTGAGTTAATTTTATATCCAGCCACTTTGCTCAAGTTGTTTATCAACTAGAGAAGTAGAATTTTAACGGTTGCTTTCGTATACTATCATATCATCTGCAAATAGTGATACCTTTATTTCTTCTTTGCCAATTTGTATCCCATTGATCTCTTTTTGTTATCTTATTGTTCTAGCTAGCGTATCGAGTATTATATTGATTAGATATGGGGAGAGTGGGTATCCTTGTCTTGTCTCCAATTTCAGTGGAATTGCTTCAAGTATGTCTCCATTTAATTTGATATTGACTGTTGGTTTGCAATAAATTGCTTTTATTATATTTAGGTATGGGCCTTGAATTCCTGGTATCTCCAATAGTTTTAACATGAAGGTGTGTTGTATTTTGTAAAATGTTTTTTTCTGCATCTAAGGAGATGATCATCTCATGGTTGTTTTGATTTGCATTTCCCTAATGACTAATGAAGTTGAGCATCTTTAAAGATGCTTCTCAGCCATCCGAAGTTCTTCAGGTGAAAATTCTTTGTTTAGTTCTGTACCCCATTTTTAATAGGGTTATTTGGCTTCCTGGGGTCTAACTTCTTGAGTTCTTTGTATATATTGGATATTAGCCCTCTATCTGATGTAGGGTTGGTGAAGATCTTTTCCCAATTTGTTGGTTGCTGATTTGTCCTTTTGGTGGTGTCCTTTGCTTTACAGAAACTTTGTCATTTTATGAGGTCCCATTTGTCTATTCTTGATCTTAGAGCATACACTATTGGTGTTCTGTTCAGGAACTTTCCGCCTGTACTGATGTCCTCAAGGGTCTTCCCCAGTTTCTTTTCTATTAGCTTCATTAGTCGTTAGGGAAATGCAAATCAAAACAACCCTGAGATTTCACCTTATACCAGTCAGAATGGCTAAGATTAAAAATTCAGGAGACAGCAAGGGTTGGCAAGGATATGGAGAAAGAGGAACACTCCTCCACTGCTGGTGGGGTTGCAAATTGGTACAACCACTCTGGCAATCAGTCTGGCAGTTCTTCAGAAAACTGGGCACATCACTTCCATAGGATCCTGCTATACCACTCCTCGGCATATACCCAGAGGATTCCTCAGCAGGTAATAAGGATACGTGCTCCACTATGTTCATAGCAGCCCTATTTATAATAGCCAGAACCTGGAAAGAACCCAGGTATCCCTCAACAGAAGAATGGATGCAAAAAATATGGTATATATACACAATGGAGTACTATTCAGCCATTAGAAACAATGAATTCATGAAATTCTTAGGCAAATGGATGGAGCTGGAGAACATCATACTAAGTGAGGTAACTCAGTCTCAAAAGATCAATCATGGTATGCACTCACTAATAAGTGAATATTAGCCTAGAAAATTGGAATACCCAAAACATAATCCACACATCAAATGATGTACAAGAAGAACGGAGGAGTGGCCTGGTTCTGGAAAGACTCAGTGTAGCAGTATAGGGCAAAACCAGAACAGGGAAGTGGGAAGGAGTGGATGGGAGAACAGGAGGAGGGAAGAGGGTTTATGGCACATTTGGGGAGTGGGGGGCCAGAAAAGGGGAAATCATTTGAAATGTAAATAAAAAATATATCAAATAAAAAATCTCAAATTTAAAAAAAAAAGGAGATGATCATGTGATTTTTTTAGTTTGTTTATATAGTGGATTATGTTAATGGGTTTCCATATATTAAACCAACCTTGCATCCCTAGGATGAAGCCTACTTGATCATGGTGAATGATGATTTTGACATGTTTTTGGATTCAGATTGCAAGAATTTTATTGAGTACTTCTCATCAATATTCATAAACGAGATTGGTCTGAAGTTCTCTTTTTTGGTTGGGTCCTTGTGTGGTTTAGGTATCAGAGTAATAGTGGCTTCATAGAATGAGTTAAGTAGTGTTCCTTCTCTTTCTATTTTACAGAATAGTTTGAGAAAAATTAGTATCAGGTCTTCTTTGAAGGTCTGGTAGAATTCTGCACTAAATCTGTCTGACCCTGAGCTTTTTGTTTTTAATGACTTCTTCCATTTCCTTGTGTGATATGGGCCTGTTTATATAGTTTACGTGCTCTTGATTTAACTTTGGTATGTGGTATCTACCTATAAAACCATCCATTTCATCTAGATTTTTCAGTTTTGTTGAGTATAGGCATTTTAGTAGAATCTGATGATTTTTTGAATATCCTGCATATTTCTGTTATTATGCCTCCCTTTTCATATCTGATTTTGTTAATTTGGATACTGCTTCTCAACCCTTTAGTTAGTTTGGCTAGGGATTTATCTATCTTGTTGAGTCTCTCAAAGAACCAGCTTCTGGTTTTGTTGATTCTTTGTATTGTTTTCTTTGTTTCTATTTGGTTGATTTTGGCCCTGAGTTTGATTATTTTCTGCCTTCTACTCCTCTTGGTAAGTTTGCTTCTTTTTGTTCTAGAGCTCTCAGGTATGCTGTTAAGTTGTTAGTGTAAGAGCTCTCCAGTTTCTTTACCTCTGCAATAAGTGCTATGAACTTTCCTCTTAACAGTACTCTCATTGTGTCCCAAAAGTTTGGGTATGATGTGTCCATATTTTCATTAAATTCCATGATGTCTTTAATTTCTTTCTTTATTTCTTCCTTGACCAAGTTATCGTTGAGTACAGAGTTGTTCAGTTTCCATGTGTATGTGGGGTTTCTGAAGATTTGCTATTCATGAAGACCAGTCTGAGGCCATGGTGATCTGATGGGATGCATGGGATTACTTCTGTCTTCTCGTGTAGATTGAGGCTTGATTTGTGACCAGTTGTATGGTCTATTAGGAGAATGTACATTAGGAGAATGTACATTATGAGAAGAAGGCATATTCTTTTGTTTTAGGGTGAAATGTTCTATAGATGTCTGTTAAATCCATTTGGTCCATAACCTCTCTTAGTTTTACTATGTCTCTGTTTAGTTTCTGGTTCAATGCTCTTTCCATTGGTGAGAGTGGCATGTTAAGTCTCCCACTATAATTATGTGAAGTTCAATGTGTGTTTTGAATTTTAGTAAAGTTTATTTTATGAATGTGGGTGCTCTTGCATTTAGGGCATAGATGTTCACAATTCAGACTTTCTCTTGGTGGATTTTCCCCTTGACAAATATGAAGTGTCCTTCTTCATCATGCTTCATAACATTTGGTTGAAAGTCTATTTTATTGCATGTTAGAACTGCAGCTCTTGCTTGTTTCCTGGGACCATTTGCTTTGAAGACCTTTTTCCACCCTTTTACTCTGAGATAGTGTCTGTCTGTTTTCAAGCTGTGTTTCTTGTATGCAGCAAAATGCTGGATCTTTTATGAATATCCAGTCTATTAGCATATATTAGCATATATGTTTTTATAGATGAGTTGAGTCCATTAATATTCAGAGATATTAAAGAGAGGTGATTGTTGGTTCCTGATATGCTCATTTTTGTAGGTGGCTTTATGTGCTTGTGATTCTGTTATTTTAGCTTTGTTATGAGATGCTTAATATCGTGTCCTTTCTTTGGTGCAGTTACCTTCCTTGTATTGCAGTTTTCCTTCTAGGATTCTCTGTAGGAATGGATTCATAGATAGTGCTTGAATTTGGTTTTGTCCTGGTATATTTTGGTTTCTCCATCTATGTCGATTGTTTTGCTTAGTATAGTAGCCTAGGCTGGCATTTGTGTTCTCTTAGAGACTGTATGACCTGACCCAGTTCTTCTGGCTTTCACAGTCTCTGTTGAGAAGTCTGGTGTAATTCTGATAGGTCTACCTTTTAATGTTACTTGGTTCTTTTCCCTTGCAGCCTTTAATATTGTTTCTTTGTTCTGTGTGTCTAGTGTTTTGATTATTATGTGACAAGAAGATTTTCTTTTCTGATCCCCTTTATTTGGTGTTCTATAAGTTTCTTGTACCTTTATGGCCATCTTTTTCTTTAGGTTGGGGAAGTTTTCTTCTATGATTTTGTCGAAGACATCTTAAGGTCCCTTGAGCTGGAAATCTTCATTCTCCTCTATTCCGATTATTCTTAGATTTGGTCTTTTCATTGTGTGCTGAAATTCTTGGATTCTTTGGCTTAGGAGTTTGTTATGTTTTGAAATTTCTTTGACAGTTTTGTCAATATCTTCTACAATATGTTCTTTACCTGAGATTCTCTCTTCTATCTCATGTGTTCTGTTGGTGATACATATATCTGCAATTCCTGACCTCTTTCCTAGCTTTTCCATTTCCAGGTTTGCCCCCATTTGTGTTCTCTTCATTGTTTCTACTTCCACTTTTAGGTCTTGGATCACTTTATTTAATTCCTTCACCTGTTCACTTGTGTTTGCCTGTATTTTGTTCAGTGAGGTATTGATATCCTCCTTAAAGGACTCTATTATCTTCATGAGATGGGATTTTAGGTCAACTTCCTGATTTTCAGGTATGCTGTTGTATTCAGGACTTGCTGTGGTGAGAGAACTGGGTTCTGATGATGCCTATGTGTATTGGCTTCTGTTGCTTATGGTCTTGCACTTGCCTTTCACCATCTGGATATCCCTAGTGTTTGTTGGTCTGAATGACTCTGGAGTCTGTCTCTTTTGTCCCAGGGTTGCTTCAGGTCTCCTGGTAGGCCTGCAGCCCTGGGTGTATCAGACCACCTGTGGGGCCTTCCAACTGGGGCTCTTCACAGGGGTACAGAAGCTTCTGATCTGTTGCCCTGGCTGCAGTAGATCTCCTGGGAGACCTTCAGACTGTTGGGTCTTCAGTGAAGCAATCAGGATGTTGTCCTACTGCTCTGAGTGCAGCGGATCCTCTAGGATTTGTCAGAATATGGTGTCTTCACTGGAGCAGACCAGTCAAGAGTCTGCCCCAACAGAAAGGACTGAGCTGTGGAAGGGGTGGAAAGGACAGATGGGGAGTGGTATTTGGGAGGGTGGGGGTTTTTGTGGGTGATGAGTCCTGAGTCCACCAGGTCCCCAGCAGCAGCTCTGGGACTCCAGGGGCGTGGGGAAAGGGGCTCTTACCAACTGCTCTGAGTGCAGTGGTTTATCTAGGGTGGATCAGGATATGGTATCTTCACTGGAGCAGACCAGCAGAAAGGACTGAGACACTCAGTTTCGAATGAATAAATGAATGAATGAATGAATGAATGAATGAATGAATACAAAAAGACCATACTAACATTTCTACAACCCTTCCGTCTCGTTTGACAAGAAAGAGCAAAAATGCATGCCTATAACTTTTAATTGAATGAGTACTGTTCAAACAGAAATTTTCATTACTTTCACACTGGTTTTATTTACAAAGGAAAATATATATATATATATATATATATATATATATATATATATATATATAACAGAAGTGATTGATAAATTCTATTCAAAGCTAATAAATGCTAACATGGAATGGAAAGCAAGAAGATTCTCCAATATTCTGAGACAATTTCCCTTAGAAAAACCTGAAGGAAAGCAAATGAAAATTACAATTACCTTTACTACAGGATCTGTGCTACCCTCAGTTATGGTTTTTAACTAGAGTCAATTCAAACATCTTTGCCACTGTAGTCAGTGGAACTTGGAGAACTGAGTTCTTCCCACAGCATTCCGTAGGGAGTCACCAAGACAAGAGATGGTTAAGATTCCCATGCCAGTATGCATGCATGTGGGTTTGACATCCTCTGCTGTCCTCTCAGATCTGACTCAACTGGCCAGCGATGACTGAGCAAGCACAGTCAGACTTGACCTTACCGTGTGACTCAGGTGTTCGTGATCTTTTTCAAAGCTGACCATACAAAGTCTTGCCTTTTTCTCAAGGCTTCATGATTTAAAGAGGACTGTAGAATAAATATCAGGCTGGAGTCTTGCTCAACATGTTGTCACTGCCTGAGTATGAATTCCTTAGCCACTGAGTCATTTGCTCTTCCTAATAAGGGATGCTGACTTAGAACACTCTGAGATGTCAGTGTGGGATCTTCCAAATCCACACAGCTTTCTAAATATTATGAAAACATGGTGGTTAAGATTATGCACTTCTAATTCATCCAGGGCTGTGTCAGGGGCTCGTCAGCTCCATGAGCTTGATGACTTGGGTCAGTTTCCATGTCTCTCTGAGCCTCAAGTTCCTCAACTTTAAATGTGGTGATAGAAGCTAGACACAGTTCTGTTGCTAGCATGACTCAGTGGCACACACAGACACTGATCTTGTGATCCACATCCCCACATAAAACATACCTGGTTGATATGTGTGCAATCCTAGTACTCAAAAGGAGCAACCTGAAGGATCAGAAGTTCAAGTTCATCCTGAAGTACATCGGAAGTTCAACACTAGTCTGGGCTATTTAAGATCCTATCTCAATGTAATTAATGAATAATTAAATAAACCATCAGTGTTGATCCCAAGTAACTTGCAGAACTGTCGTTAAAATTAATTGAGGAAATGTAAACAAAGTCTTTCACATGGTTCCTCAAACATTAGGCTTGATTGTGGCTAAATAAAGCATTACATGACTTACATAATGCTAAGTTATGTAAGTGATATATATGTATGTATGTGTATATATATATAGATATATAGATGATATAGATAGATATAGATGATATAGATAGAGATGATATACATATAGATGATATAGATATAGATGTAGATATAGATATAGATGATATAGATTATATAGATAGAGATAGATAGAGATAGAGAAAGAGATAGATAGATGATATAGATATAGATATATCACATATATATTTTATAGGCTGAAAAAACAAACAAGTTCTTTTGAACAATTATCTCAGTTTTCAGATAAATGCAGGAAAAGAGCTTTGATTCTGACTAAAGTCTTTTTTAAATGTTTTGCTGTCAACTATTTTCTTCAAGTATATGTGTGAGTGTGATGCATGGGGGAATAAATTGCAGTTTGATACACAACATTGCATCCTATTACATGCAATAATTACAATATGCGTTTTAATTATAAAGCCGTGAGAAACACTTCATACACTAAGTGAACTTTGTACATGTCAGAAGTAATCTCTAAGGTTCTCTCCCTGTCTGTGTCTCTGTTATCTGTCTCTTTCTCTGTCTTTGTCTGTCTCTATCTCTCTCTGTCATCTGTCTCTGTCTCTTTATATGTCTCTCTCCGTCATCCGTCTGCCTCTCTCTGCCTGTCTGTCTCAGTCTCTGAATAAGTCACTTAGTTCACAGTCTTTGTGTTGTATAAACATGAGAATAGGTCTGTAAATCTTAAAATGAATCTCTAGGTCGTTGACTCTGAGAGATGATGGCAAGTGGTGTTCTGTGCTCTAATTAGGTTTGAGAAATCACAGGTAACGTGTTTTTACCATAATATTTCTCAAATGACTTGAGCTCTGATTTGCTAACATTTATTTATTTCCTAGAAGAATGAAACTTTCTGTATTTTTCAAACATTAATTTGAGATTTTTTATCATTAAGTATATTATGGGATTGAGCTCTAAGAAATTATGAGTGTGTGTGTGTTTGTGTGTGTGTGTGTGTGTGTGTGTGTGTGTGCAGACACATACTCATGAAAGAAGAAAAAGAGAGATTAAAAGCAAGAGAGAAGTACTGTGTGGTAGTGTATACATATGTGATACATAGATGTGTATGTGTATAGTATATACCTATGTGTAGGCATGTATGCAGTATATTTATCTGTATGATATAGGATGTAGGTATGTATATGATGAATACATGTGTGTGGTTTATGCATGTTTGTAATGTAATCATATGTGTGATGTTCACATATTTTTCAGTATGGTGTATGAATGTGTGTGGTATATGCATGTGTAGTATATTTGTGCAAATACAAAAGGATGGTGTGTCTCCCCACCTATTGCCTTGAGAAATGAATTCTCACTGAAGCTTAATGTCACTGTTATTTTTGGCTTATTTGTTTGTGTTGGCTATGCTGGCTACCAGAAAGCTGAGCAATCCTTTTGTCTCAACTCTTTGCAACAGTGGATTTACAGGTATAAATGCTATCATTTTGGCTTCTATATGGGGCAGGTATCCATAATTTGGTCTCATACTTGCATAGCAAGCACTCTTACACACTGAACTATATCTCTAAGTCACTAAGAAATATTTAGTGGCGATACCCCAGTCCTGAATCCCAAAACTCTTTCTTCTCTGTGTACACTCTAGTCTTTCCCAGAACCATTCTCCAGCCTTCTCACATAATTCTCTTTTGCCACAATGCAAGCTTCCAGATATTTCCCAGCAATCATCCACTTTCAGTGTTACCAGTACATTAATCAGTATGTGTTGATAATTGCTAAGATTATCCTGATAACTGCAAAAACTGACAGATAAGACCCTTGTCTTTGGTGGGAGCAGTAAAAGATGGTTTGGGGCCTTTCTACGATGTTTAGTCTCAATGTCTATCAATAATGTTAGTTAACACAACATCCCTTCTTGGTAAGCTGGATGCTAATAGAGAAGTAGTCATTGAGCAATATTGTTTCTAAAATTTGACCAAATATCAAGAAGAAAGTAATGACTTGACCTTTAAATATTTCTGCTCCCATTGTAAAGTAAGTAAATATTAGGATCTTCCCTAATCTGGCAAAACCTGCACAAACTCATGGGAGCACTCTGCCCTTCCTCTCTGTCCCTTTTTCTCCAGGATATTTCAAGAAGGTAGTCCAGGGAAATGTCTTCCTTCTAAATTAAATTAGTTTTATAACGTGCTTGTACTTGTCCAGAAAGTTAAAATGTTTACTTTATCCATCAGATTAGGCAAAGCATGACTGAGGGTTGGGAGAGGAACACGCGTGCTGTTCTCATGAGTCACAGTCAGGGCAACTGGAGAAGAATGAAAGCCACACTCTGGTGATACATTTCAGACTGCAGGAAACAGGGGAGGTGGAAAGGAGTGAAACCTGTAACCAGAAACTGTCTGACAACACTCACTGCAGAGGAGGCTACCTTCTGGCACATTTATAACTGTATATTGTGCTAAAAATATTAGAATCCTCAGAAAGTTAAGGAAGTGGTCGGTGACACTTTAGGGTCTGAATCATCAGGTTTCTGAAAACTGTGACAGGAGAGCCGTAGGAGGTCAGAGATGCCGCTGTACCCCAACACAAGCAACAGCTCCTTGTCCCGTACCCCGTTCACATCCAAGAGATAATCCTGGAGGCTGCTTCTCTCTTTCTCTCATGGCTTGTAACTGGGACAAAGCACCTGTCCAACACTCCTACTACTTATCACAACTCAGAGAAAACTCCCATTCTCCCCACATCTCCAGATGAGAAGGCTGTAGCTCATACAGGCTTACTACCTAGTCAGGATGTGGACATCTCAGAGAGAGGGGAGATGAATACATTTTTAGGGCAATTTATTAATTCTGGCTTCAATTTTCTGCTACTATCACTTCAACCATTTATCATTGCTGGCTAGAACCTGGTAACACAAATATTTACTTAGTCTAAAGTACATTGAATTACTGGTTTTTAGTAGCTGAAAACCTCCAATAAAAGCAACATTGGTATTAATAAGGAAAGAACACATTTAGTGTGAAAGAGAAGGACTTTTCTGTGCAAAGATAAGAAAACATACTGCTCTCTCACACTAAGTAATTCTTTAGGACAGAGGACTCTGGAACCATGACTTTTCCATGAACCCTAATATTTTTAGTGTTCAGTTTTTAAATTATTGTTTGTGTTCTTTCCTTATTGATATTAACTCGACGTTTTAATACTCTTATGTGTTAGCTACTTTTCTTGTCTTGGATTGGGTGGAGTGAAGAGCAACTGTGTTGGGGGTGAGTCTATTCATTCCCAAAGAGCTCTAAAAGTCAACTCAGCATGTGTGAAGTGAGAGAAACTAAAAGGTTCTAGCATAGACCAGCATGATCAATTGTGCAGTCCAGAGAAACTTTTCTGAGCATAGTAGGTCTATGGCTCTGAGAGCATAAAATCAGGATTCCAGGGGGCTCTTGGAATGTTCTGGAAAAGGTTTTTCACAATAGCGTCAATGAGGAAAAGATGCATTCAGCAGCCTGCTTGTAGTAGTTCAACTATTCTTGAGCTAGTCTTTCTACAAATTATACACATTTCAAATCCCTATAGTTAGTTTTTTGTTTAACTTTCTTAGACTTGATATGCCTCCATTTTTATTTCCTTCCTACCAAGCCATTTAAAAGCATTTCTTAAAGAAAGAGTTCTGTTAGGTCTTCTGCCAAAAGGTTCTAAATTCTCGAATTTTGTTCCTCTCTTTTCCCCAGTAAAGAAAAAATGTAGTTAATGTTCAACAAAATCCTAATTACATTAAAAAAAAAAAGGAATCTTTGAGGCATGGCCAAAAGAGCAGCTGACCTCAGCGGTTGCCAGGCAACACTGTCCACATCCAAGCTCTGACTCAAAGAAAGGAAGCATGGTGTAGCTCCTCCCGGCACTGGAGCAGGAGGCGAACAAGATACGTGCAGTGTGGCAGGCAGGATTGGCCAAGATCAGGCCTGAAGTGAACTCTTGTGGCTTGAAGATTCCCGAGCAACAGCAGTCCTTTTTGAGAAGTGGGATAATTTGTTTCTGGCAATACACTGTTTCTTTTTTTCGCGGGTGAGAAGAAAAAGAGTGTGGGAAAAGCTTTGGAAATCTTGCAAGACCTCTTGGACATAGACTATGTGTTACAAAACATATTTTTGACGAGTTAAGTGTTAACCAACCAAAAACAGACAGATTGTCCTTCCCATGTTGGCTTCAAAATGTAGCAGGGGAAGCGGCCATTGCTGAACACCCTGTGAAGTTGCCGAACCCTGTCATTTTCAAAAGCTTGTCAAAAAGCCCAGAGCACGAGAGGACAGAATGGAGTTACTTGTCCCTTTCTGCAAGATGTGAGTGCAGCCTTCTGGGTGAGAGAGAGAGAACAAAAAAAAAAAAAGAACAATACCAAATCAAAGGACTCCAACTGTCAGTGAAGGGTGGTCCAGAATAAAACTTTCAAAGAAGAAAGAGATTCATTTTAAACCATAATGAATTCTCTCTGTCATTGAAAATTCATCTAAAGACATATTCCATGACTACTTTTGACAGGCAATGATCTGAATATGTGATGTGCAGAGACATTATTTCTTGCCCTCCAAAAGCTCTTAAGTACTCTGGGAAGCAATGGAGCTGCAAGCAGATAATTACAATACATTGTTATTTTATAGAATTTAGGACAACAAGAAAGGAAATTCTCATTCTGGTGAGACTGGAGACTATCTCGAAAAATTGTTGAGCTTATTTTTTATTTATTTAAATTTTATTTAACATAAATTTTGAACATGTATGGGGTTACCTGTGATGTTCCTATGCATAGTGTTCAGATCAGGATAAATATATATATATCCTCAAAGTTATAATTTCTATGCCGTGAAAACATTTTCAGTCTTTCCTTTAATGTTGTGAAATAAGTCCATGTTGATGTTTATGGCACTCTACAGTTCACTAGAACTCAGCTTCTCCGATGTGAGCTTGGCTCCTACAAGGTCCTGGAGCTAAATGTAGACTAGAAAAATCTGGCAGTGCTAAATTCTATGAGCACTAAATGACCAAAAATTAACTCAAAATCAATGTATTCAAAACCCAAGGTGTTTCTGGCAGTGTCCCCATCATGTGACTTCCCTACAGCCTTGTTTCTGAGCTCACAGCATGGACCCTGCATTGCCCACCCTGTAGTACCACACATCAATGATCAATGCCCAAAACCCTCAGATTCCAGAAAACAGTCCAATTATAATTTGCTTTGCTTTTCACTTCACATACATTCTCTTCTCTTGCAGAAATATAATTGTATATTTACAGAATCACACCAGTATATCTATTCCTTATACTGTGTTAGAATATTTGATTTTTAAAATCTTTGGGTAAGTTTCCTTTAAAAAATTAAATTAATTCTAGCTTAGCGTTAATGTCCAGCAACCTCTGAAATGGTCTTAAATACATTGATATTATTTCCTATTAATGTATTTTCAAGAAAACAGCATTCTCATCACAGACAAAAGGTGTACAATAGTGTGATGATTTGTGTATGCTTGGCCCAGGGAGTGGCACTATTAGGAAGTATGACCTTGTTGAAATAGGTGTGTCACTGTGGGTGTGGGCTTAAGACCCTCACCCTACCTTCCTGGAAGTCAGTATTCTGCTAGAAGCCTTCAGATGAAGATGTAGAACTCTCAGCTCCTCCTGCACCATGCCTGCCTGGATGCTGCCATGCTCCCACCTTGATGATAATGGACTGAACTTCTGAATCCACAAGCCAGCCCCAGTTAAATGTTGTCCTTTATAAGAGTTGTCTTGGTCATGGTGTCTCTTCACAGCAGTAAAACCCTAAGACAAATAGCACCAAGGATCCAGTCAAGATTCAGTTCTTTATGTGGAAAAAAAAAAACAAGGTATATTCACCTCATTAATGTACAGATTTGCTTCTGACTTTAAGAAAAGGTAAAAATATGTATATGTACCAAATAGTTGTTTTAAAACTAATTTCTTAATGATTTGTTATTAGTAACTGATTTATATACCTAATTTATAGACTTGGATACCTGAGCATCATATAAAAATTTGCAAGCAAGAATTGTGAAGGAATATTAAAAAATAAATAAAATAAATGAAAATAATAATAAACCTGCCATTTAACACCAGACCTGACCTCTTCTATCTAACTGCTGTACTGTACTACTGGTTCGTGCGTCTCCTCTTTCTCTTTGCACCCCACCCCTCCTGCCCTCTGGTACTCACTTTTAACCTTTCATCTCTTGTGACAGGGGCTTTCTCAGATTGCATATAATGAGTGAATAGTGTAAAAAGGGTCTCTCTGACTCCTGTTTATTTCACTCAACACGACAAGTTCCAGTTCTGTAAATGTTACTGCAAATGACATGGTTGTTTTTTTATGGCTGAATGGTATTCAGTTGTGCTTAATGTACAATTCCTCTGTTCATCTATTAGCTGATAAGCACTTAAGTGTTTTATCTACCACGGCTATTGTAAATAGGCCACCATCAACATCGGAGTGCAGATGTCTCTGATATTTTCTTTGGCTAGAGATCAAGCAGTGAGGTTGAAGGACAGAATTACTTAGGATATTTTGAGGACTCTTTATTCAGTTTCAACAATGACAGCATTAATATATACTTACACCAACACTATATAAGAGGTATTTTTCATCTTTACTGTATTTGTTTTTTGTTTGTTTTGTTAGTTTTGGTTTTTTCTTGATGCAGCCATTCTGACTGGAGTAAAGGATGTCTTCCTCATGTGTTTGGTTCCTGGTTTCATGGCGGTTGGTGACTCTGAGCATTGTTCATATAATGTCTTGCCACTGTGTATCTCCTCATCAGAGATGCTTAAAAGGTCTGATTTAAAATCAACTGTTTCCTGTCATTTCACGGCTCAGTGGTTGGAGATCCTTATCTATTGTGATTGTTAGCACCATGTCAGAGGATCTCTGTGGTACTTTGCACAACCTTCTGCAACCTTCTTTAGTCTGTCAATTATTTCCTTTACCCATGCAGAAAACTAGTACTTCTTGCTGATATTCTGTGAATTTTCTGCTTTATTTTGTTTGTTTCATTTCTTAATGTTTTTGTCTCATGCCTTGCACATGCTAGGCACTACTGAGCTTTTATTTATACAGCACTTTTATTTTGGAAATGTCTGTCTGTCAGTCGGTCAGTCTATCTGTCTTTCTGTCTGTCCTCTCTGGGTATCCGTTTGTGCCTATGTTTGTGCCTGTGTCTGTGTTTGTGTCTGTATCTGTGTCTCTGTGTGTATATATGTGTTAGTTTTTTAGATAGCAACTTACTATAAAACTCACTCTGACCTTAAATTTCTTGTTCAGTCCAAGATGATCTCAATAAGATTCTTCTGCCTTAGCATCCCAAATTTGAGGAGTAAAGTTATGCTAGTTTTCAGTACAAACACCATGAACAAAAGTAACTTAGTGGGAGAAATAATTTATTTCATTTATTTCAGGTCACAGTCTACCTATGAAGGAAGTCAGGGCAGAAATTCAATACAAACCAGCTTGCTATTCCACAAAGCATTGCCTTTGACCAAGGAAGTCACCTGAGTCAGACAAAGTCAGGCTGGTCCTGCCCACAGCAGTCTTGTCCTCCTGCATCAGTTATCATAAAGATAATCCCTCGTGCATGCACTCATAGGCTAATCTGATCTAGGCAATTCTTCTATCTACTTTCCCTCTCAGATGACTCCAGGCTGTAGTAAGTGAACAATTAGATGTATAAGACAAATGTATAACCCCATGTCACACCACACTCTCTTTTATGTAAATCCACTTGTCTACTTTTTGTTGCTGTTGTTTTCTATGCTTTCAATAAATATTTTTAAAAATGTTTTATCAGTTCCAAAGTTTGGAAACAATTCTCCTATGTTACCTTCAAGCTCTTTTCTAATTTCAGGTCTTAGAGTCTTAGATTCACGTCTTTGGTCCATTTTGACTTGTGTCAAACACGGGAAATTAAGATGGGCTTGTGTTTTATTCTGAGTCATAAAAAGGTTCTCTATTTACTACTATATTAATTAATTTTCTGTGGTTATGATAAAATATCATGACCAAGGCAGCTTATAGAAGGAACAGTTGGAGCTTATGGGTCCAGAAAAATAAAAGTCCATCACAGGAAGGAGCTATGGGCAGCAGGCAAGCCTGATAGTTAGGGAAAGAAGCTGAGAGCTCATGCCCTCAAGAGCAAACATGAACAAAAGCAAAGAACTAGAAACAGTATGGGGTTACGTAATCTCAAAGCCCAGCCCCAGTGATATACTTCCTCCAGCAAGGCCACACTGCTGTCCTTCAAAAAGAGGATGACCAAGTAAGAACCAAGGCTGTAGTATTCAAACACCATAGCCTCTGGAAGACTTCGCATTCAGACCACCACTGGTATGATTCTTGCTGTAGATGTTTATGTGGTCTGTAGGTGCATTCCCCTGTGTCTAATTTGTTCTAATTTTGATCATTAAAGAATGATAAATTTCAAGAAGAATGTTCTTATCTAGTGAAATGTTCACATGGCTGTTGCTGGCCATGTTGTTGATGTGACTTGCCACATTCTTTGATATGTATAGATGCATCCTGGCATCTTTGGAACAAATCCTACATTAGAGATGACAGACAGCCTTCTAAATGTTCAGTCTGCCAGTGTTTTGTTGAAGTTTTTAATCTCTCTTCATTGAGGATAACTGTCGATTTTTGTTGTTGCTGTGTCATATCTGATTTCTGTATTGGGGTAATGTTGTCTTCATAGAATGAGTAGAGTAGAACCCCTCCTTTTCAATAATTTGAACTATCCTAAGAAAATCTGGTGTTGGATCTATTTTGTGTATTTTATATTTGGGCATGGGCATTTCTTTATTCAGGAGCCTTCTGCTATTCTACTAATTGAGTCTTGCTGCTCATTGTTGGCATTTAATTCAGGTTTTCTTCTCTCTTAAGTTATGCTAGGATCAAGCCAGGCTTTTGCACATACTAGGTACACACTGTTCCACAGAACTACACCCCCAAACCCAGTGTTCTATTTCTTCATGATTCAGGGTTGGTAAGATATATTTCCACTTTTCTTCTGGATAATTCATTTTGTGACAAATAGTTGTTTATAATAATCTCTGACAATCACTTGTCTGTCAGTTGTAATGTTATCTTTTTCATTTGGTTTTACTTTATCTCTTGTTTTTCTTAGCTAAGAATTTGTCAATATTTTATCTTCCAAAACTCCAGCTCTTCCTTGCATTATTTAGTCTGTAGTTTGTGTATTTCTGTTTTCTCTCTCTCTCTCTTTTTTTTTTGATACAGTTGCTGGATCTAGTAAGCTTGCTCCTTACAACTGTTTTTATTCCAGTAGGGTTTGGCATGCCACATTTCTGTTTTATTTTTATTTTTTCAAAATACTTTAAGTTTATGGTAGGGTCAGCTCAAATAATCAAGCTCTGTGTTGTAAGTGTGCAGTGTTTTCAATAAGGGCTTACCTTCAACCTCTGAAAGTCAATCAAGGACAACAGCAACATATATACTCATTTATGAGTTACTAGACCACCCTACCTAATCACAGGAGGAGAGAATATTTTCATGGCTGGTATTGGGGATTTGGGATTTTGTTAGTCTATGATTCTTATGGAGAACAAAATTTGTCAGTCCAAGTGGCATAACTTTCTTTGGAAACTGTGTGTGTGTGTGTGTGTGTGTGTGTGTGTGTGTTTACACAAATATGCATTGTGTGCAATTTTAGGTAAATAAAACATTATTTCTTGAGTTGTTATCAAGCAACGTTGATGATTTTTTGTCTCTCCCTCCTCCTCTCCTTTTTTATCAACTCCCTACCCATTGCCAGTTAGAATCCCCAACTCTGTATCCCTGTTTTTGAAATTTCAGTTTCATGCCGACTACATCCTTCTTAATCCCTCTTAAGTACTGTCCTCACACTGTCCCTTTATACTTTTCTAGTTCTACATTTACATTATGTTATACACTCTACTTTCATCTGAGGATTTGGGGCTAGAAGCCACAAATGAAAGACTGTGTACAGTGTCCCTGGGTTTCATCACTCAATATAATCTTTTCAAGGTTCTTCCATTCACTATAAAAGTCATTATTTTGTTTTTCTTTATAGTTTAATAGTATTCCATTGTGTATATATTCCACATTTGCATTACCCATTCATCCATCGAAGGACATTTAGGGTTCTTCCCCCCATCTCCTTGGTATTGTGTGTAGCACAACGATACACATTGCTAAGCCAATGTCTGTGGAGCAGAATATCTAGTCCACTGGGAAATGCCAATCACACACACACACACACACACACACACACACACATAAAATTTCTCCATATGGATGTACCAGCTTGCATTTCTACCAAAAGTGAATGAAATTCCCCTTTCCCTACATCTTTCCAGCATTTGTTGTTAGTTCTTTTGTTTATCTTATCCATTCTGGCAAACATAAAATGAAATCTCAGTTGTTTTTTATTTTTGTTTTTTGGTTGTTTTGTTTGTTTGGTTGGTTTGGTTTGGTTTTTTTGAGACATGGTTTCTTTGTGTGGCCCTGGCTGTCCTGGAACTCACTCTGTAGACCAGGCTGGCCTGGAACTCAGAAATCTGCCTGCCTCTGCCTCCCTAGTGCTGGGATTAAAGGTGTGTGCCATCACTGCCTGGCTCTTAGTTGTTTTAATTTGCATTTCCCTAACTCTCAAAGATAATGAACACTTTTTGAGGCATTCCTTAGACATTTTTATTTCTATAAAGAACTCTCTGTTTAGATCCTAAACACACACAACACATTGTTTTTGAAATGGGTTGTTTCCTGTCTGTTTTTTGCTGTTGTTGTTGGTTTATTTGTTCATTTTTATATAATCTGAATATTAATCCTCTGTCATGTGTATGCCTGACAAAGATATCCTCCTGTTCTGTGAGTTTCTCCATGCCTCACTTGGTTGCTTCTTTAGCAGTCTAGAAGCATCGTAGCTGTATAAGTCTGGAGTTGACAGTTGTCGACCTTCTCTGCTCTGGAGTCTGGTATACCAAATCCATTCCTACATCTACATCTTGTAGGATATCACCCATGTTTTCCTCTAGTGCTGTTTGAAATTGAGATTTTTAATGTTCTTGGATCCTATTTTTATGCAGAATGATATAAATGGATCTAATTTCACTATTCTCTATGTGGATATACAATTTTCCCATCATCATCTGTTGGAAATTTTGTCCTTTTTTTCCAAGCAAGTTTTATTTTGTTTTGCATCCCTCATAATTTTTTTCAATGTACATTCCTTTTCCCTTTGTGTATTATCAGTGGCTGTTGTTATGAGTACTCATATTTATTCCACTGCTCTGCATGCCTGTTTTGAGCCAGTACCATGTTTTTCTATTACTATGGCTCTATAACATGTCTTGAAGTCTAGAACAACAATCCCTCCAGTAATTTTCCCCTGTCAGGATTGCTTGGCTACACAGCATCTCTCCTGGTTCCATATTAATTATAAGATTTTTTTTCTATTTCTGTGAAGACTATTGTCGGTATTCTGAATGGTACTGCATTATATCTATAAATTGCTTTTGATAGGTTAATTATTAACCTGAAAGCCTTCTCTTGCTCTCTAGATTCCATGGAATATTATGGAAGCTGCCAAGAGAGTTAAACTATTAAGAATCCTGCCCAGCTGTGACACCTACAAAGCACAACATGGATCAGAATGGTACAATATATGCAAAGGCACAATAAATGACACTTACAAGTTGGCAGTAACCAACAAATATCTAAGCGGATTTAAAGTCCATTCAATACACAGGAAATGAAGCCTTATACTAGAAACCTAGCCAGCTTTCTTTGGCTCGTGAGGTCGTGAATCTTAGAAGGGAATCTACAACTGACACTTTGCTAGGCCAGCAATCCTAACTACATCCTAAATCTTAATCTTATACGCAAAGATAAGCATAGCTATTATCTCTCATAAAAGGAAACCACAAATGAACACAATGTAGAGATCAACAGATTTGGGTGAGTCTAGCCACAATGCATACATCTGCAGAACAGTTCCTGCATCTATACCTTAGAGAACATCATGGAAGAGAGGAAGAAAGAATGTAAAAGCCAGAATACCAAGAAGTTATGATGTCTTCTGGAACTGGATTCATTAAAAAAAAAAAAAGAAAACTCTTAAATAATGGCAATATTAGGAGATGTGCTAATGCAGAAGAGAAAAAAATTATGGTGAGTCTCATCTCTATATAGAAAAGTGTAGGCAAATGAAGAGTGCTGAGAGAAAATTAGCCTTTATCCAACACAATGTAGTCAACCCTGAAAAAATACCTGAACAAACAACAAAAAACAGACTTAAGCAAATTTTCCTTACATATTTAGGCATACATATGCAAATGTGTGTATAACAATACTAATTAAAAGTGGAGTATATCAGTTTAAGAGTTAGAAGTGCACATGTATGGAGTTGGAGGGAGGGTACTTTTGGGGAGGCTGGAGAAGGAAAAGAAAGAATGTTGACAATGATATTTTATTTACAAATGTATAATACAAATAAAATAAAAATAAAATAATAATGAAATGCTTCGTATTTCATTTTCAATTTTTCCCTCTACCTCATTGGTTGTTTGAAAATAAGATTTACTTTCTGGGTATTTGAATAGCTACGTATAGAAGAATCAAACTAGATTCTTATTTCTCACCTTATATAAAACTCCAGATGGATTGAGAATCGCAGTATAATACTTGATAAGCTGAACTTGAAAGAAAAAGGTAGGGAATATATTTGAAATTTGTATCGGTTCCTCTTCTTTTGCTGCAATTAAAACATCATGACGAGGAGAAGTTGTAGAAAAAAATAAAAGAGTTTATTTTGGCTTATGCTTCCAAAGGGATAAGTTCATCAGAGTAGGAAACCAGGACAGTAAGCAGCAGGTATGGTGGCCAGTGCAGAAGACCAAGAACTCACATCTCAGTCACAAGCACAAAGCAGAGACATGACTGAGAGTGGAAGTAAGCGTCTAAACCCAGCCTGTCCCTAGTAACACCCTCCCTGCTGCAAGACTGCACCTCCTTAATCTTCCCAAATAATATCAACTGGAGACCAGGTATTCACAAAGTCCAGAGACTATGAAAAACATTTCTCTTTCAAATCATCACAAATGTTTAGACACATGAGAGGACTTTCTGACCAGGACCAAGCAGTACAGGCATTATGACTAATAATTAATAAATAGTTTTCAAATTTTTCTTTCTGTTGTTACTTAATTTCATTGTATTTCATGAAATATGGCACAATTTTCTAATTTTAATGTTAATGTTTCTTGTATGGATTAAGAACAAACTTAATCTATTTGATAGAATATACTATAAATGTCTAGGATGCAGTTTAACAGTTTAAATGATTTCCTGAGGTCATGGTTCTCTAAATATCCTTGAAGATTTTTAGTCTACAGGATAAACTGTTGATTGGAGGAGTGAGTTTATTATTTATAATCTGGATTTGTTTGTGGCTATTTTTCCAAAAAAATCTATATTCTACAAACATGTGGTTGTCATCCCTGTGTCAGAACTAGATGGTTCCTAAATCCAAATTTCCTAGAGGCATTTGAAATAGTCATGTGGATAAATGTCAAGAAATGGAAGTCTGCACTTCTAATCCTGTAGCTCGGGAGAGCCTAGATACTTGTTTAGTCATTGACCCAGGACCTCATTATGGAAGGACCATTCCCAGACGTCTATGTAACAATGCTATCTACCTTTCCTGCCTTGTTAAAGAGATATGCTATCGTCTCTTCTTCTAAACCTTAATCTAGTTGGGCATATCAATCACCTACCAAGTGACTGCCCCTCCATGAAGCAAGTCTACCCTATGCTGTGCTGAAGAGGTAGGAGACTAATACTACATTAATGTGACAGTGTAGTTTCCCTTCCAGAGTCACTGTATGCAGTCACTCTAGGGCAGCCATGAGGCTCTGTCACATTTGTACATCTTTCTAAGATATAACTTTCCCTTTCTATTCTTCCATCTTTCAGATGTTGTCTGGAGAAAGTGTGCCTCTTCTAGTAGTTTGCTCTTCCTTACTCCTTCTGTAAGCCTCCTCTGTCCATCAAGTGCTTCTCAGAATGCCACGTGGCTGACTTCCATGTCAGCTTAACTCAAATAGCTTGGCCATTTTCCTCCTCCTCCTCTTCTTCTTCTTCTTCTTCTTCTTCTTCTTCTTCTTCTTCTTCTTCTTCTTCTTCTTCTTCTTCTTCTTCTCCATTTTTCTTCTCCAACTATTTGCTGAGGGTTCTTTTAAACACCTCAGCAATGGTCCTTAAGCTTCCTTTGAATACTTTTCTAAATTATTTTATTAATAAGACTAAAAATGTGAAGAACAGATGCTCATTCTCTAGTCACATGGAGTAGGGGCCACCCAGACTCCCTAATTTTCAGGTAAAATGCCTTTCCCCCACTACATTATTGCTCCTCTGCTGTTGTCTGGAGTTTGTAAGTGAACAGACTGTACAGTCTAATATCTGTCAATTTTGCAATATCCAACAAGGCCAAAGTGCTGAGTCAGTGCCAATGTAAATTCAATCATGGCCTCTCTGCCCCTGACATACAGTTATGGTCCAAGACCACAATAGCCACTAAGACTACTATGTATGATGCTAGCCAGAAAAGAAGTCCTTCTCCCTGGGACATTGTTCTACCTAGCACTAAAATAGGTCTACAAGTTCTATATACAGATTCTATCCTGGTCAGAGGCCAATAGACTCCACAGTCATTTGCCTAACTCTAAGTTACAGACAAAATCCTATGCTTACTTCCTGGTTTTAATCTAGGAGGACTGTTGTTTCTTTCTTTACTACCTGGGGTTGGAGTCAGGCATTAGAGTCATTTTCTTGACCACCTATACAAAACAAGTTCAGGGTTTCCACCATTTAGCAATGGTCTGAAGACAGGCATCTTAAGTGGCTAGCTGCTGCTCAATTTCACTATGCAAGCCTGGAGTTAGGTTTTAAGTCCTAAAGTGTGGTATTTATATACCCTCTCTTCCAAACAAGAAGTGTCTCCATAATGCTTTGCTGGGAGTAGGGGCAACTGCAATATATATATAAGTCTTTTCTACCTACCTTTTTCAATACATCTTTCATTATTATTATGATAATTTCACTTGTACCATGTTTTCTTATCTCTAATGAAGATAGATATTTAAATTGATGTTTCATAGGGATGGTCTTCACCCGCCATCTTACTCTACTTCAGATTACTGATATTGACATGTGTGTCAAAAGATGTTCATGTATCCCAGGAGAAGTAAACAGTACATATAAAACTTTGGAGTCAAGGAAGGTGGCAAAAGGTGTGAATGGAAGCCTTAGGTTAAATTATAATGGTTCTTGCGTGGCAAATTAAAAACACAGTGCAATAGTAATACTGGAACTCCAAACCTCACCTGAAGTCCTAAGGATGATTATGCCTTCTGTATCTAACAAAGTCAAAGCTTAACGTCTGAGAGCACATCAGGCAAAGACACAGGACATAAAAGGAATGTAGCACAGATAAGCATGTTAGATATCCAACCAGATCCTATCTATCTGATTTATCTCATCCCACTTCAAAACTGAAGGCACAGCTAAAGGGTCATAGCCCTGAACCTGCAGTCCCCATTTGTGGTAGTCTGAAAGAAAATGGCCCTGTAGACCCATAGGGAGTGGCATTATTAAGAAGTGTGTCACTGTGGGAAGGCTTTAAACTCTCAGAAGCTCTAACCAGACCTAGTGACTCACTTTCTCTTCCTACTGCCTGCAGATGCCAGCTCCTTCCTCAGCACCACGTGTGCCTGCATGCCATCATGGTTCCTACCATGATGATAAAGGATTAAACCTCTGCAACGCAAGCCAGCTCCGATTGAATGTTTTTCTTTATAAGAGTTGTCATGATCACAGTATCTCTTAACAGCATTAGAAACTTTAAGACACCATGGATTTGCTGTTCTGAAGAGCAGAACATCCCCAAATAGACCACAACTCAAATGAGGGCAATTAAAGTGAGACTATACCCTAGAAGAGAAACCAGATTCAAGTCCTCAAGCAATGTGGACACAGAATTAAGACAATGATCAGCCAGATTGTGTGGCCAGAAGTGGTTGATTTTGTATACCTTTTACTATCTGCTCCATTTTCCCTGTGTTTAAATGCCCTTACTTCCAAAGATAAATTTTGGCTCACTTAACCACTTTATTTCTCTTTGAAAACCTTGACTAAATTTCTTTTTTTTCTGCCTTTGCCTTTACTTTCATTGATGTTTTGGGTAGGGTGGTCAATCCTAGCTTGTCACAGCTACTAAAGAGGGTATTTTGTCCTAAAAGTCCAGTTATAGTAGGTATGGGGGAGCATGATTTTCAAGTCTATTTTAAAATACATAGTGAAATGTATGTTATAAATTCAAAGTAAACAGTAAGATTAAAAATGCAATCCATATATTCCAGCATAATAGTTTAAGAAAAATATATTTAACCAAAATAATACAAAGAAACAAAAACTTTGACCTAGCTAGCGAGGCACAGAGGGCATATCTGTAATTCCAGCTTCTCGGGAGAAGAGAATAGTAAGTCCAAGGCCAGCCTAGAAAACTTAGAAAAACACTCTCGCAAAAATAAAATGTATTTTAAAAGAAACAGGAGGCTTGGGGAAAGGTCAGAGGTGGAATACTTGCCTCTCATGTAACTGACTCTGGGCTCAACTGTTTAATAGGAAAAACAAATCAAACAAAAATACATGGATTTGGTGGTATATGCCTGTGATTTCTGTGCACAGCAGGCTGTAGGCAGAGGCAGAACAGTGAATTATTTTTTGACTGGAGTTATGAAATCCTGTCTCAAAACAAAACAAAACAAAAAACAAACAGCAACAACAACAGAAACCTGTTATTTTTAACAGATCACAGAAGGATAAAAATGACTAAAAACAAAATGTTCTATAGAACATATAAGGGCATATATCATTTACCACAATAAACATATACAGATTATCTTTAACTATTGAAAGTCAGTCAGAAATTAGAACATGAGGTGAGCAAAATAGCGTTCATGATACAACTTTAAAAATGTGCTCCTAAATCTTTTTTTTAAATATTTTTATTTTCTATATTCTTTGTTTACATTCCAAATGATTTCCCCTTTCCCGGATCCCCCCTCCCCATATGTCCCATAAACCTTCTTCACTCTATCCCTTCTCCAATCACCTCCCTCCTTTTTCTCTGTCCTTATATTCCCTTCCAATGCTAAATCAATCCTTTCCAGGATCAGGACCCTCTCCATACTTCTTCATGGGCATCATTTGTTATGCAATTTGTGCCTTGGGTATTCAGGGTATCTGGGCTAATTAATATCCACTTATCAGAGATTGCATTCCATGTGTATTCTTTTGTGATTGGGTTGCTCCTAAATCTTAATACACAGGAATGTTGCAACTAAAGGAGAAACAAATACTTCCTGTAAAACCACAAGTTGAAACAAGGTGATATACACTATTAGTATCAGACATAATTTACATCACAGCAAAGTATTTTAATAAGAATAAGTAGTGGACAGGGCATAATCACAATTGAGCAATAATTACAAGTTTGGTAGTTATTTGCATGAGTCCTACCAAGACTATTTAAAATATAGAAATTTTAACAAAGTTAGGAAACAATTACAAGTAATGAAGAACTTAGCATGATTATATTAGAAACTGAATTTAAACCTCTAAGTTACCAGGCAGAAAAGAAAGATTCATTGAGAAATTACAAGTGGATATCAAGAAATCTAATATCCCAAATTTATCTTATTTGGAATCTTGTAGCCAACATATATAGAACACGTTTTAAGAGAAAAAATAATTCTTAGAACTTTTAAATGGCAAATGAATGTTCTTTGGGATATTTCTGTTAAACATATGTTTTTGCCTGCTTTCCCCTGGATCGCATGCTATCTGACTTATGTCTTCCATGTGTCTACTGCAGAGTCATCCACCCATCAGAGGGTGTCTGCTGTGGCTGTGATTCGAGACTGATGCATCTCCTGGGAACATCCCAACTTGACCTATGTCTTCCTCTTCAGTGTTTGAAGAGTCATTAGGAGTAGATTAAGTCACCCTGATGTGAAGTGAATTTAAACTTGTGGCTTTAGCTCAGACATGTTCACTGTAAGTTTTATGAAGAAAAAAAGTTTGCCTGTGGGTCCTTGACTGAATTTAGAGTGAGATGTATGAGTTCAACAGTTACTTGTCTCTTTGGAAGTCTGAGATATAACACAAGGAATGCAGTTCACTAAATCCAAAGAATATGGGCATTCCTTCTAATATCATACCGTCAAATGTTATCACCACATTAGCCTTCTATGGTCTTTCCCAAACACAGTGTAATTACCACAGTTGGCCTGGGGAAATGTGGCCTCTGACTTAAGTCAATTACCCCAGGCCTCTATTACCCGGCTGGAATGCTTCCTGTTTTTCCTTTCCCAGTGACATAGAAAAATTAATATGCTGACTTTGGAAGTGACAGGAATAGTATAGGCTTACGCTAAGCTGATAACTCATCACACCATAACAGCCGTAGCAACTACTGACATCCACATATCCTTCATGTCTGCCAGACTCTTAACTAACCTGGTTGCATTTGATATGACCAAAATCTTATAGTCAAGAAAAGAATTTCTGCCTGAATTTAAGAAGTTTGGGACTGAAAGAATTAAAAGTGACACCCAGAAAACCGCATGGGTGCATGGAAAATGTATCAGAACACAGCTTTTCTAAGTCAAATATCACTGCTTCCTTTCTGCATCAGTAGTCTATTTCAAATTTGATTAGCAGGCAGAGGTGCACGGAGTTCTGTGGGAATATATTTCACTGTTCCGGGCCATCTTGACCATACCTGGATGTACCCAAATTACTTATCTGGCAAAGAGAAAAACCTCCAGAGGCTGACAGTTTAGGTTCAGGTTCTGACTTATAACTCAACATAAACTTTGTAATCCTGAAAATGTTTCTTAGCTGCTCTATGCTACAGTTTCTTTGGCTATAAAAGGAGGTGAATTTTACCCCAGGTGATTGTAGGAATTTAGACTATTATTGTGCATCCAAAATACAAAGCATAGCCTAGAATGTATCAGTGGGTCAAGAAAGTTTTGCTGCTAGAAGATTGTCATTAAAGCAGTATAGTAGGATTGTTGTAGGTGAGGTCAGTGTTTGATTGTTGGGACATAAATAATATATATATATATATATATTATGATATAAAGTGAAATTAAAAGAAAACACTCCCATTTGAGGATGTGCAGAGGATGATACACTTATCACAACTAATGTTGGAAAGACATGTCTGTCCACAATGTCACATTGTCCAGAGGCATGAAGATCGACACTTCAGCCAAAGTGGATTTTCTCCCAATTGAGTTTTTCCCCCTTTCCTGTATCCAGCTCACTAATTCCATCATACTCTTAGTTTCCTGTCTTCTGTTTAAGATCTTTCTTCTTCAGTTTGATCACTTCTGTTTAAAATGAGTGAATGAAATATCAAGATCCCAGTGCTGGTAACAGCAGACATCACTGAACTACCACACCCTCTCTCTTTCCTTCTTACACCAGCTACTTCCACTAAGCCTACAGCATCTGCCAATTCAAGTTCTGCACATATGTGTGTACAATGCATAGAAGTGTTCAGCACATGTCAAGTAAAATCAACAAGAATCCCTGGATAAATCGGGCAGGGGTGGTGCACGCCTTTAATCCCAGCACTTGGGAAGCAAAGGCAGGCGAATTTCTGAGTTTGAGGACAGCATGGTCTACAGAGTGAGTTCCAGGACAGCCAAGGCTATACAGAAAAACTCTGTCTGGAAAAACAAAAAGCAAAAAAGAAACCAAAGAAACAAACAAACAAACAAACAAAAAACCTGGATAACTTGTTCTGTCTCAATTATCTGCAGACAATCCTAAATTATGAACAGCCCTCCCTTTGTGACTCCTCTGGTTTTGTTTTGCTCCATTATATGAAAGCTCCTTCCTCTACCTGTAATGTCAGACTTGTTGTCAGACACTACCAGTTTCTCCTCATCAGTACTTACCACTGTCATGTAAGGCTGCCTTATACTAATAATGCAGTGGGTATAGGATAATTTGTTTCTCCCTTTAATTTTAATTTTTCTGTATATTTAAGTTCAGGTGTTTTAAGCCATATTAATATTTTAATATTCTAACACATATTAATAAACGTAACCAAAGGGAATGACTGGAGAGCTTAGGGTATAAATGCTCTCCATGGTGGTGCATTAAAAGCCACGATGCAGTGTTTGCATTGTGATTCTAATCCTCGGGTGACAGCTGAAGAATGCTAATACCATGTCTTTTAAAAGGTGTGCTGCTGCCCACTGCATCTAACAAAATGAAAATTTAATATCCAAAAAGACACCAGAAAAAGACACAGACATAAAAAGAAATCAATAGATGAGCTTAGAGACCTGGAAGATAATTTAAACAACATGTTGGAAAGAAGTTTCGTGAAAGTGGCTGAAAGAATACTAAGAGAATTAGAAGAAATGGTCACAGAAATGATGCCCAACATATGTAGATCAGACATGGGTCTCAAATACCAAAAGGAGGAATAAATTCTTCTCATAAGCCCCAGTGTCATTATGACATATTACTATAATAAAACTAGATGAAGAAAAAAATCTTAGACTCTCTGAGGCTCATGGAGACAGACAATAGCTTATTTAATTCTTCAAACAAGAAAGGAGAGTTGCAATATGCTTGCAGATAATACCCAAACAAAGGGCTGCTAATGAATAAGATAAAATAACAGCATTTTTTGGAGGTGTAAAGATTTGGGAACTTGCTTAGCCATAGAAGTTCCCACACAAACCATACAGGATTGTATTTCTGAAAGTAGAAAACATAAAGATATTGGAATAAAACATAATAAATAAAACTGATCACACAATCTTCTCAAATGTTCATTTTAACTTTGTTTTGCTTATTGTTTCATTATATTGTTCATTTTAATTTATTATGGACATACTCTTCAGATTGCAAATTATTACTTTTTATTTTGAAAATTTTATACAATATATATTTTGATCATATTCTTTCCTCTCTGCCAATTTCTCCCCCTCCCCCTTTCTTCTCTGCCAGACTCTTTCCCCTCCCCTCTCCCTCTCTCTCTTTCAAAAAAATATATACATATATACGTATATATATATATACATATATACGTATACATGTATATATATACATATATACGTATACATATACGTATACATGTATATATATATATACATATATGTATGTGTGTGTACACACATACAAACATACAAAAATAGAGTCCATTTTATATTGATCAAGTATTTCTGGGCATGAGTCCTGTCCTGCAATGTGGCTCATATACCCAGATAGAATTTTTTTGGAGAAAACTGATTTCTCTGCTAGTAGGTAGCAATTGCAAATAGCCTCTTAGTTACAGGTGGGACTTGGTATCCACATCCCTTTCTCAGTGCTTGGATTTTGTCTGATTTGAACCTGTGCAGGTCTTGTGCAGGCTGCCACAGTCTCTGTGAGTTTATATGAACATCAGGTCTGTTGAGTCTAGAAGATGCTGCTTCCTTGGGATTAGCCACCACCTCTGGAAATTACAACCTTTCTTCCTCCTTTTCCACATCAATCTCTGAGCCATTAATGGGTGTTGATGAAGACATTCCATTTTGGGTTGTGTGCTCCAAAGTTTCTCACTCTCTGAACATTGGTTATGTTGTCTTATCTCAGCAATAGAAAATGAACTAGTGCAGATACAATAGCTATTCTTTATATTTGAGAACCGCACATCTTAAAGCCTTGATTTCTAGCCAAAAACATAATCTATTGTGATCAAAATAAGTATATGTACAATTTAGATATTAAATTCTAAGTTAATACTTTTTTCAAGAAAAGAGTGAGAGCTCATACTACACATGTTTGCTCTCATCTTCAACCTGTGTTCTATGTAGCTAAAACTTCTCACCAGCAACTTAATTTTAGGAAGACCCCTTTCTAGCTGCTCTCAATTTCCATTGAAGTTTCCTCCTTCCTCAGCCCACATCTACTATAGACAACTTTCCTTCTACTTAGCAAGCATAGTCTATGCTTCGTCACCTACCCATAGGAGGATTTACCTTTCCTTCCAGATTTAATATCAGCCTACATAAATATATTTTTCTCCCAAGCCTCTGATTTCCCAGCGGAGTGTCTACTCACATCCTGAATTCTTCCAACCCCTTCAATGCCATGCTCACCCTCGGAACTTTTTATAACAAGCTGGAACCCTTGGCTTTATTTTTCATCACGATTGATATATGCGTATGTGTCTGGCAGGTTTATTAACAGCAGATTTTAGATGCTAAGATAAAGTTTACATAATTGGGACACTCAGCAGATTAAAATATAGTCAGGAAGTTTGCTGGAATGATAACCATCCTCCTCCTACTTACATAGGGATGTGATATGCAGAGCAAGAAGATAACAGGATGTGAGGCACAAATGTGGAGGCTCCAAGGATCCCTGATTGAAGCATCTCCTCCCACCCTCACTCCTCAGCACCAACTCTGCATCACAGATAACTGCAGGACCCCTCTGGGAGGGTCAGGAATGCCTTTGTATGAGTCATGCTTTAATACTAAGAGTCTAGTAGAAAAGAGGCCAAATTACTTCAGCTCATTAAAGTTCTTTGTCAAATGCTAAAATTTGCTACCAACTGAGAATATTTTCTCAGGAGATGCTGAACAATGGGAAGAATGCCAAAAGTCAGCTCTGCTCAAAATAAAGGCTGAGATGCTGCAGGTTATCCCAAGACTGGGGAGAAACCAAAGAGCCCATGTCACTCATTGCCATTTTTATCATCAACTCCCAACACAGTCTGATAGACCTTGTAGCCCAGGACTTCAGTAGACAATGGAGGGTCTCCTCAATTTGTCTGCATTTTTATGCATATATCCAGAAAGCAAATTGAAAATTCTGAGCCAATGCAGCCCCTCTCTTAACCCCACTATTTTATGAAGCTAGCCCACTGTACACCTTCTAAACTCTGTCCCAAGTATTCACTCAAAAACCCTCCTTAGATTACATATCAAACTCCTTCCCCTTTCAACCAATGAATGACATAACCATTGAAACTGTGGGGATTGTTTTACACTTCCAGTATTTACTGAAAAGAACAGTTCAGGATAACGGTCTTCTGCTTGTGAGGAGAAAACTGAACCCAAAGTATCCCAGATGCCTCTTTTCTAAAAATGCATGTAACATTTATTTGTGTGTGTGGTGTGGTGTGTGTGTGTGTGTGTGGTGTGGTGTGTGTGTGTGCGTGGCGTGGTGTGTGTGTGGTGTGGTGTGTGTGTGTGGTGTGTGTGTGTGTATATGTGTGTGTGGCGTGGTGTGTGTGTGTGGTGTGATGTGTGTGTGTGGTGTGGTGTGTGTGTGTGTGTGTGTGGTGTGATGTGTGTGTGTGGTGTGGTGTGTGTGTGTGTGGTGTGTGTGTGTGTGTGTGTGTGTGGTGTGGTGTGTGTGTGTGCGTAGTTGGGTCTCTCTGTGGGGGAAGGATGTGTGTTCCACAGTTCACATGCAGAAAGAGAACAATTTGCAAGTGCTTGTTCTTTCCTTCCAGCATGTGGGTCCCAGGGATCCAACTCAGATGTCAGGCTTGGTGGCAAGCAAGATAAAGCATGCTGAGAGACTATCATAATCTAAACATTCTCAAAGGTGTGTTTGGAGGCTTGTCTTCTGGGTGAATCTGTCGGCCTTCGAGTACAAAGACACTACATATTACCACCCACAAAAACACAAGCATATCCCCTAGACCTTTGGGGATGCCATCCCCAAAAAATCATGAGTTGTTGCTTTGATGCAGTAAAGAATTTAAGAGCTAGCAGGTTTATGACATAGATAATGCGTTCTATGGGGATATTTTAGGATCGGCTTAGACATAAGAATTAGGAAAAGAGAAGCACTCAAAAGAAAGTGAAACACACAAGTTCATGAAAGAGAAGCACTCAAAAGAAAGTGAGACACACAAGTTCATGAAAGAAGGACTTTCAAAGAAAAAACATAGTTCATTAGGTTTTACAGGAATTATATATCAGATTCCTTAAGGGATGACTAATGCTGTTTAAAACTCCAAAGTCCAAGTGCCGTCTAAGACTCAAGTCAGTATCAAAACTGTCAGCTGCAGGGACAATATTCAGCACCTGGAACTTAAAACAGACACATGTGGACTTCAAAGGCACTGGGTAGGCCCATCCCCCCAGCTCTGCTGTTTGCTGCACAAATATCTCTCTCTTGATTCAATTCCTTTCCATGCAGACATCTTTTCTTCCATACATGTGCTGTGCGGAATCTCTAAGATCCTTGGGTCTCCATTCTAAATCAGGCTCCCCCTTCACATCACACAGTGTCCTCTCAGGACTTCCTTCTAGCACTCTGCTGCTGCCATACATTGCCTAGCCTTGAATGATCTATAAAATGGTGGCCCATGACTCCCTTGATCTTGCATCTTTTATGTCTGTGAAATGGAATCCATATGGACAAGTCTCCCAAGTTCACCGATTGCTTGAGTTGTTGCCTGCCCCCCTTGGATGATGTTCTGTCGGCTCATCCCAGAGAAACACTGTCCTAGCCAGTTGTTTCCAAAGACCAATGATTCTCCTTAGCTGCATTCTCAGTCCAAGCTCTTACATTTCAAACAAATTTCACAAGTTAGAGCTGTGAGTGAGCAGTCTTCCCTTAGGAGCTCTAAGGGCCGGATGTTTCTTGCTAACACTTATAGCTTGTCTCTTAGCACACACCTTTGTGGCAGTTTAACTTGCTCTAGATCTTTTCTTCCTCTATGAGCCACAAATTGTTCATATCTTTCTGTCCAACTTTTGGCTTTTTGTTGTTGTTGTTCAGTGTAGACCTAGATAAATACAGTAAAAGGAACCACACCACTTCCTGAATGATCATCTGTGTTGAAATTTCCTCTGCCAAACAAATTACTTTGTTATCCTTAAATTCACTTTCCTCAAGTTCTCAGAACACAGGTGGAATGAAGATTATTGGCCAAGGTATCAAACAAGAGCCCTGTACTACTTCCTGAAAGAGTCCTTGTTCCCCTCTGACCTGGGTCTCCACTATCTGCACTCACATCAGTGTTGTCTTTCAGACTTCCACCAAAATGTCCTCACAAGCCCCGTTGTGAATTTTGTCAAGCTTCTACAGCCTGAAGTTCAAAAGTCTTCCATATACGAGCCACAGAACACTTTCAAAGGCCCAAGGACCATATGATCAGGTTGATCTGGGCATGACCCCATTTCATGGTACCAGTTCTCTTAGTTTCTTGTCTTGTTACTGTGATAATATTCTAACTAAATCAACTTGTGGTAGAAATGAGTTCCTGTGGCTCACAGTTCTAGGATAATATCCGTCATGTGGACATTGTGACAGAAGGCGTTTGGGGCAGCTTGTCGTGTTGCATCCACAGTCAGAAAGCAGAGGGAGCTGGGTGTTCGTGGTCAGCCATGTTCTTTGTTTTTACTCAGTTCAGGCCCCAAGCCCAAGGAATTGTGCCACTGTTCTTTAGGATGGATCTTCCTGCTTCGATTAATGGGATGGAGGTAATTCTTCACAAACATGCCCCAAAGCTAGCATATTGAAAAGAATCCCTTGCAAGTGTACCTGGAGACTTATCACTTAGGTGATTCTAGGCCCTGTCAAATTGACAATTTACATTAACTATCACACTGAAGAAGTGAGTTTCACTTTGTTGTCTATAAAAAAAGGAATGTTGGTATTTATGAGTAGATAATGATGGAATATTTATAGTAATTATGTTTCCCATCTTACAGGGTTTCACAATATTTATGGAATACATAATAATTAATAAGAATAATTAGCATGGCTCAGACTCTCATCTATTAACATGATAGAATAGAAATTTATTCTAAATAATAGAATGCATGCACTAAATGAGTTGGTATATGTAAAGCACTTATATACTATGAATGAGAATTTGGTAAATATTAACTGTTATGATCATCTTCTAGAGAACCTTTCCGATATTTTGAATTGAAGGAAACAAAATTGGGTAGCAAGTATTAGAATTTTCATTAGGAATTTGGGTTCTTAGCATAAGGTGGGTCTCTTAGCTTGTGACGAATGATTCCAAATATGGTCATGGAAGTAACTCATTTCCTTCCACCCATTGGTACTCTGTCGCGTGTAAAGTAAACGCAGGTAAAAGCAGACAACCGTGTCAGCGGTGATGAGGAACTGGAAGAAACAACTGTATTTCAGGCCGACTCATCACTGGCTTTTTTTCAGATATCACAATACTATGAGCAAATCCTTCCTGGATGAGAGAAGACAAGTATCTGTAAACTGGAGACACTAGCTGTTGAAGGATACAACTTCCTATTTCCTTGGTGAGTGCCTCAGAAAACATGATTCTGAGAATTTTCAAATTTTCCACTCATTGTCACCACCCACTCACCCCCAGGCTCACTCAGAGTGGCTGGGATGAGTCAAGAAACAGTTTGGGAAGAGCAGACCTGGGGGAGGATTGTAGGCTATGGCTGGCTTACTCAGAAGCTTACAGAGACTTTGGCATTTTGATGGCTTGGGGACAAAGGAATGTGACTTCTTCAAGTCACAGACCAAACCTATAAAGCATTCAAAACAGATCAATGGCTAATCCCCTCAGAGGAAATGAATGCCTACTTCTTTACAAAAATATCTCCTAGTGTGTCACGTTGTCTGGTGATTACATTCTAGGTGTGATGGCTTTATTATTTCAAGCCACTTGATTTTTTTTCCCTTTTGTGACCTCATGAGTCATCTGAAAGTCTTCTTATAGCAGCTTCACGTAGGTTCCACATGGTCTCTTTTGGGTTCTCCCTGTTTCTTCCTGTGGCTGGAGTGAGAATTCCTCCCAAAGGTTCAGCTCTTTTTTTTTTTTATTTGATATATTCTTTATTTACATTTCAAGTGATCTTTCCCTTTCCTGTATTCCCCTTCCCCGAAAGTCCCAAAAGCCCTATTCCCTCCCCCAGTTCCCCAATCCACCCCTTTCCACTTCCTTGTCCTGGTATTCCCCTACACTGCTGCACTGAGCCTTTCCAGGACCAGGGGCCACTCCTTCCTTCCTTCTTGGGCATCATATTCCAAGCTTCTAGGCTACTATCCATTTACCAGTGAGTGCATACCATGAGTGATCTTTTGAGACTGGATTACCTCACTTAGGATGATGTTCTCCAGTTCCATCCATTTGTCTAAGAATTTCATGAATTCATTGTTTCTAATGCCTGAATAGTATTCCATTGTGTAAATATACCACATTTTCTGTATCCATTCCTCCACTGAAGGACATCTAAGTTCTTTCCAGCTTCTGGCTATTAGAAATAAGGCTGCTATGAACATAGTGGAGCATGTGTTCTTATTACATGCTGGGGAATCCTCTGGGTATATGCCTAGGAGTAGTATAGAGGGGTCCTCTGAAAGTATCATTCCCAGTTTTCTGAGGAACCGCCAGACTGATTTCCAGAGTGGTAGTACCAGCTTTCAACCCCACCAGCAGTGGAGGAGTGTTCCTCTTTCTCCACATCCTCGCCAGCACCTGTTTTCTCCTGACTTTTTGATCTTAGCCATTCTGACTAATGGTGTGAGGTGAAATCTCAGGGTTGTTTTGATTTGCATTTCCCTGATGACTAAGGATGTTGAACATTTTCTTAGGTGCTTCTCAGCCATTCGATATTCCTCAGGTGAAAATTCTTTGTTTAGCTGTGCACCCCATTTTTAAGGGGGATATTTGGCCCTCTGGAGTCTACCTTCTTGAGTTCTTTGCATATCTTGGATATTAGCCCTCTGTCAGAAGCTCTTTAAACACTTGGTTGTCTTGCTGGCAGCACTGTTCGGTAGGTTTAGGAGGAGTGGTCTTCCAGGAGGATATATGTCACTCACTAAGGGTGGACTTTCAGATTTTCAATGCTATTTGCCATTCCTAATTCACTCTCTGTCTCATGCCTGTGGTTTAAGACGTGAGTTCTCAGCTCTCAGCTTCCAGTTCCAGCCACCATGCTTACCTGCCACACTTCCTTTTCAGGATGGTGATGGACTCTTAATCTTCTGGAACCATGAGCTCCAATGAACTCTTCTTTACTAAGTTGCCCTGGTCATGGTGTTTTATCACAGCAATAGAAAAATAGCAAATGCATTCACCACGGCTACCTGTTCCCTTTGACCCTTCTCCCACTGCCTCTAAGGAATCTCTAGAGCAAAGTTTCTCAACCTGGGAGTCACAATCCTTTCACAGGGGTCGTCACACCACTAGGAAGACTGAGAACCACCACTTTGGAGTTTTGTAGTTTCATATTTAGTCTTTTTTACTTTTTAAGAATGGCTCATATCATCTTTAGTAACAGACTTGTGTTTTCTTACTGTACAATTCATATTCATATCTGAAGTGTTACATACAAGCCTATTAATGTGTCT
The DNA here is from genome assembly GCF_947179515.1 of Apodemus sylvaticus. Classification (NCBI taxonomy): domain Eukaryota; kingdom Metazoa; phylum Chordata; class Mammalia; order Rodentia; family Muridae; genus Apodemus; species Apodemus sylvaticus. The sequence continues at coordinate 50,909,722 of NC_067485.1, forward strand.
CTATAACATTCCAGAAGATCCATGTGTGAAAACATGAAGGCATGTCCAGCACATAGGAACCCATGTGGCCCAGAGTGCCAGGCCTCAGCACTCTTAAAATCTTGCTGCTGAGAACAGGATCTATTTTTTTTAAATATTTTTATTTTCTATATTCTTTGTTTACATTCCAAATGATTGCCCCTTTCCCGGATCCCCCCTCCCCATATGTCCCATAAACCTTCTTCTCTCCATCCATACTCCAATCACCTCCCTCCTTTTTTTCTCTGTCCTTATATTCCCCTCCAATGCTAGATCAATCCTTTCCAGGATCAGGACCCTCTCCATACTTCTTCATGGGAGTCATTTGTTATGCAATTTGTGCCTTGGGTATTCAGGGCTTCTGGGCTAATTAATATCCACTTATCAGAGATTGCATTCCGTGTGTATTCTTTTGTGACTGGGTTATATCATTTAGGATGATATTTTCCAGATCAAACCATTTGCCTAAAAATTTTGTGAATTCATTGTTTCTAATTGCTGAGTAGTATTCCATTGTGTAAATATACCACATTTTCTGTATCCATTCCTCCTTTGAGGGGCATCTGGGTTCTTTCCAGCTTCTAGCTATTATAAATAAGGCTGCTATGAACATAATGGAGCATGTGTCTTTATTGCATGCTAGGGAATCCTTTGGGTATATGCCCAGGAGAGGTATAGCAGGGTCCTCCGGAAGTGTCATGTCCAGTTTTCTGAGGAACCGCCAGACTGATTTCCAAAGTGGTTGTACCATCTTACAGCCCCACCAGCAGTGGAGGAGTGTCCCTCTTTCTCCACATCCTCGCCAACACCTGATGTCTCCTGAGTATTTGACCTTAGCCATTCAGACTGGTGTAAGGTGAAATCTCACAGTTGTTTTGATTTACATTTCCCTAATGACTAATGATGTTGAGCACTTCTTAAGGTGCCTCTCGGCCATCTGAATTTCTTCAGGTGAAAATTCTTTGTTTAGATCTGTACCCCATTTTTAATAGAGTTATTTGGTTCCCTGGGGTCTACCTTCTTGAGTTCTTTGTATATATTGGATATTAGCCCTCTATCAGATGTAGGGTTGGTGAAGATCCTTTCCCAATTTGATAATTGCTGTTTTGTCTTTTTAACAGTGTCCTTTGCCTTACAGAAACTTTGTAATTTTATGAGGTCCCATTTGTCAATTCTTGATCTTAGAGCATAAGCTATTGGTGATCTGTTCAGGAACTTCCCCCCCCCCCCCCCCCCGTGCCCATGTCCTCTAGGGTTTTCCCCAGTTTCTTTTCTATTAGTTTCAATGTGTCTGGTTTTACATGGAGATCCTTGATCCACTTGGAGTGAAGTTTAGTACATGGAGATAAGAATGGATCAATTCGCATTCTTCTGCATGCTGACCTCCACTTGAACTAGCACCATTTGTTGAAAAGGCTATCTTTTTTCCACTGGATGTTTTTGGCTCCTTTGTCGAAGATCAAGTGACCATAGGTGTGTGGGTTCATTTCTGGGTCTTCAATTCTATTCCATTGGTCCACTTGTCAGTCACTGTGCCAATACCATGCAGCTTTTAATACTATTGCTTGGTAGTATTACTTGAAGTCAGGGATACTGATTCCCCCAGAATTTCTTTTGTTGTTGAGAATAGTTTTAGCTATCCTGGGTTTTTTGTTATTCCAGATGAATTTGAGAATTGCTTTTTCTAACTCTGTGAAGAACTGAGTTGGGATTTTGATGAGGATTGCATTGAATCTGTAGATTGCTTTTGGCAAGATGGCCATTTTAACGATATTAATCCTGCCAATCCACGAGCATGGCAGATTTTTCCATTTTCTGAGGTCTTCTTCGATTTCCTTCTTCAGAGACCTGAAGTTCTTGTCATATAGATCTTTCACTTGTTTGGTTAGAGTCACACCAAGATACTTTATATTGTTTGTGGCTATTGTGAAGGGTGTCATTTCCCTAACTCCTTTCTCAGCCTGCTTATCCTTTGAGTATAGGAAGGCAACTGATTTGCTTGAGTTGATTTTATAACCAGCCACTTTGCTGAAGTTGTTTATCAGCTGTAGGAGGTCTCTGGTGGAGGTTTTCGGGTCACTTAAGTAGACTATCATGTCATCTGCAAATAGTGATAATTTGACTTCTTCCTTTTCAATTTGTATCCCCTTGACCTTCTTATTTTGTCTAATTGCTCTAGCTAGAACTTCAAGTACTATATTGAAAAGATATGGAGAGAGAGGACAGCCTTGTCTAGTCCCTGATTTTAGTGGGATTGCTTCAAGTGGGCACCACCATCAAAGAAGATGACAAAGTGAGGAAAAGAAAACCAGTTAACCTTGCCCTAAAATAGATGAAGCCAGGGTCATTGTGTAACAGAACACTGCATATCTACAGTCAACAAACATCATAGACTTTCCAATTACTGCTTTACCAGTTCCATTTATGTCTTTATTCTCATCTTTTCTGTGGAAAGGAGTTAGACACTCAAATATAGAATGTACTCATTTTCTATTATTTTCCAACTATATTGTGGGTATAATTATCATACCATAAAATTCACTCTTTATAGTTTTCAAGTTAAATTCAGTATACTCAAAATTTTACAGTCACTACAATCTTAGAATATTTTTCTCAAATAAGAAAACCTGTTACCTAGTTATATATTCCCAAACACACCTGTGTTGACTGCTTAGATGTTATTGTGTGTTAGGGTTAGGGTTAGGGTTAGGGTTAGGGTAACCTCATACCATCATAACCATAGATGTTATTGTGATGTGACTGAAGGATGAGGGCATCAAACCATGGTGAGTTTATAGCTAGGTGAACTATTAGGAGAGGAGACTAATTAGAGGAAGCAGGTGACCTAAGGCATGACTTCGAAGCACACATCTTATCCTTCTTTCTCTTTCTCCTTCCCCTTCTCCACACCACTCCTTCTGTCCTTTCTTGAACCATGAGAAGATCTACTCTGTTCTACCACATGCTGTTTGACTTGATGTCCAACCTTATCATTGCCCAGAAAGATTAAACCAAAGTGACCTGGAAATGAAAGCTCTAGAACCACACACTAAAATTAGAATTGGATTTAGCTTTTTTTTTTTCCTTTTATAGACAGTATTTTTGGGTACTTTGTCACAGCAATAAGCAGTGACTAGCTATACCTCCTACATATTCTCCCTGCCCTGCTGGTAACAATCATTTATCTAATTTTGCCCATGTGATAATGGTTTTGCAGGTATTAAAACTGCCAGATCAAGGAAGACATGAAGAGCAGCTGAAACCAGGAGATGTTTGGCAGGTTTAGTGTTCCCAGGAGACTAGTGTGTACAGCTGTGAATATGAAATCTACGTTCCAGAAGAGACTCCAAGTTCTTGGAATTTCCAGTTTTATAAGCCATACATCAATGAGTGCTTCCAGTACTGCGAGATATGCACCCAAGCTTAGAAGAAAGCTTTTGGTGCTGCAAATGGCAGAGCTTGAGGAATGACGATGCCCAAAACCTTCGGATCTTGATACATTATGAGCCTCAGATGCTGGACATGGAGCCTCAAGACTCAGTGTTTTACTCAATTCATTTTCATCTTGCTTTAGCTTAAACATTTTTTTGTTGTGCCATAATTCTTCCATTTTGGAATAGCAGTGTTTTGTCCGTGCCATTAAACGTTAGAGATATGTATTTGGTTTAGAGTTTGGAGAGTTTCCCCTTTAAGAGACTTTAGACTTTCAACATACATTAGATACTTTTTCATTGTTGTGTCAAAACTTCATGACCAAAACTTCCGAAAGAGTTTATTTTTAGCTTATGATTTCAGAGGGATAAAAGTCCATCATGGTAGTGAATGCATGTAGCAGTAAGTAGCAGGCATGGTGGCAGAAGGAAACAGATATCACATTGATCTCAAGCACAGAGCAGAGAAAGCAAACTGGAAAATGACAGTGCTGTGAACTCTCAAGGTCCACTGCTAGTGATGTGCTTCCTTTGTCAAGGCACGGGCACCTCCCCAAAGAGTGCCACCTACTGAAGACCAAGTCCTCAAATATCTGAGCCTATAAGAGACATTCTCCTTAAAACTACCACACAGTCTTTAAAGTGTTAAATTCTGAAGACTTTCAAATTTGGACTAGCTGGATTTTACATTATAATATTGTCATTAGTCTCTGGGATAAGCATGGAAGATTATGACCTAAAAGTCGTGTGTTTGGGATTCAAGTTGACAAGAAGTAGAGTTATAATGGTTAGTATTAATTATGTATTCTAAGGAATCAGAATCACTTGGAAGATACCTGAGCATCTAAAGGAGATTATTTTGATTGTGCTAACTGTGGTAGGAAGACCTGCTCCCTTTGAGTGGCAGTGTTTCCTGGATGGAATCCTGGACTATAGAATGGAGAAAGGAGAGTCCCACCAATCTCCAGAACATGTGGCACAGATAGGTGGAGAACACCCAGAGACCTGTCACTGGTGCCACAAGAGCTACTGCTATGTGCAATGATATGATAGAGAAATGGAAAAGAAACAGGCAGAACAGTTTGAGCATTATAAAGAGAGACAGAACTTCACATGAGAGTGAAGAGAAATAGCCTGATGTGAGTAGCCTACCCTGGCACCTGAGGACATAGTGAAGTCCCAACCCATGGTGCCACTGAGGTCCATGTCTCGTTCCCTGCTGGCCATTCAGGAGCAAGGGTCTATGTCAATGTCCATGGTTTATATATCCACTAGAGACCATATGGATGTCCCTGGTCTGTGCTGCCACCCAGAACCATGTTGATATCCAAGAGCTGTGCAGAGTTGGTCCTGTTTCTCGATAGCTGCTGCACGTGGAGAGCAGACCCTGCTCTCACCTGGCCAGCACAGTATAGTTGACCCTGGTAGAGAACTCAGGTGAGTCAGCCCTGAGGGTATGAGACCAGGAGTCCTGGCCCTGCCACTTGCCAGCTGTGGCATTGGCTGAGCTAAGCCCTTGCAGTCATGGAGAACTCACCATGGTGGTATGGTGAGTTGCAGAAGAGCTGGTGGGATGACCAACTCAGCTACCACCCAGGCCCAGATCCGGGGCTTTGAATTGGCCCACCCCAACCTCCACCTCCTCTATGAATGACTAGAATTCATGAAAGGGATGGTCCTAGAGATATAAAGCCTTAAACTAAACAAATGACACATCTCAATGAACGTCTGCAAGATGTATGGACAAAAGGGTGTACTGTGTGAGACATGATGACACTTCAGTGTCCATGCCCAGAGGTTCTTTATGTTTTGGTTTGGTTTGGTTTTGTTGTTGTTTTGTTTCTTAGTTTTTATTTTCTTTTGTGCAGGAAATAACAAGTGCAAATATGAACAGACTGGGAGATGTGTAGGATTGGGATACATGATGTAAAACTCACAAAGAATCAAAACAAAGTTGAAAGGAAGGAAGGAAGGAAGGAAGGAAGGAAGGAAGGAAGGAAGGGAGGGAGGGAGGGAGGGAGGGAGGGAGGGAGGGAGGGAGAGAGGGAGGAAGGAAGGAAGAAAGGCACACATGGAAAAAGGGAACTAAGAAGCAGCAAGCATTCATTAGCTCTCTGCTTTGGACTTCTAGCACCTTGACTTCTCTGCTATACCTTGGACTGTGAGTCACAATAAACCCTTTGTCACTTCAGTTGCTTTTGTCAAATTATTTTATCATAGTAACAGAAGAGAACAAATTTAGTTCTTTTCTTTTCCTTGCCTTTCCTTTCTTTTCTTTTCTTTCTGTTGTTGTCAAGATGAACAGCAATACCTTTGTAGATAAAGAGATTCTACATACAGTGTCTGGTTGATGCTCATTTACATAATACATTTGCACCACTCATATCACATTGTTTCTTAAGTAGCAGCAGACCAAGGCCTTTTAATATTCTCAGACTGTAGTACAAATGGTTCTTTTATGTGGGTTCTAGGACATCAACGAATTGATTGTTCTAGTGGTTCCTATGATGCAACAAATACAATATTACCATGTTTTGAAGAAGTTCTTATAAAAAATTGAAAACCTACGTTCTTATCTTAATGAATACAAACCCATACTATCCTCAGGAGAGAGTAAACAGTTTTTGAAAAATAGCTGCTACTTATGGGGCTGCTTACTGGGCGGAACCATGGGGTATCATGCAGCCACAGTTGTTCAACATGAATCTAGGTTGTTGAATCTTCATGCTATAAAGTCAGGTGAGAATACACAGTCATGCTGATCAGACCCTCATGTGATCAACCTCTATTGTCCTAGAATCTGTTCCTAATTCTCATAACTAATAAATAGAGCAGGAATCCTGTTAGATTAATCTCACAAATGGATTAGTGAATAATGAAGGTATAAGTTGGAAATACACTATCCTGAAATCCAACCTGAAGGAGAATTGTCCTGATAGTTAATCATAAACACTCCCAATAGACAGAGTGTGGGTTATATCCTTGTCACTCTTATTATACCAAAAAGTGATTTGAGGTGATATTTACTGACTTGTGCTCTAGTGAATGACTTTGCTGTTAATTATGGCCCTCAAAAGAGAAATTTTGGAATACTGGCAAGAAGGATATCTATAGAAAAAGAATATGGATGAGCCAAAGGTGGACACAAAGCCTAACAACTTTTATGTTATATTTAATACCCCCAAAAAGCAGCCACCCCTGAACAGCTAGTAAACAGCTAATCAACTAGAATGACTTAAGGACAGCTTCCTGTCATTGCTAACTTACATTGATTTAGGTGGGCTCATGAACTGCATTTTTAGAGCCACAGAGAAGAAAAAGAGATATGGTTTTCAGAGCCGGTTTCCTGAGCACCAAGATTGAGGGTTAGTTACTGCTACTGCCATGTGTCCAACATGTAGGTGATAGACACCAGGCAGATCTATTTAGTGGTGTATTAATTACAATAGACCATTTGAGTTAGTAGAAACTCATCTAAATTTGAAGCAAAGATAGATTCTAAGTACAGATGTGCCTGTCTAGACTGTAGGGTCTTAGCCAGCACTATTACCAATGGCTTTGTTCTGTTGACACAATATCCCACATGCCATTGCATCAGAAAAAAGCAAGTGTGACTTTCTCTGTGAATTAAGGAACCAACCTTTAGCTATGACCTCTGCTTTAGTTCTCACCTCCAGGTTCCTGTCTCAGATTCCTTCAATGGTAAAATGTAATTTGTAAGTCAAGTAAATCTTTTTCTTCCCATAAGTTGCGGTTGGTTATGATATTTATCACAGCAGTGAAAACCACAGAAAGGACTTTGGTATGAGTAGGCACTATTGGGAGATCAGAGTCATTAGGAACTGAAAACTCTTGGACAGACAGGACAGGCACCACCAGGTACACAGAGATATCCCAAGTCTAACATTGCTTGGGACACAGCCCGTCAGGCTTCTGCCTGTGCCAAGGCCTGGGCAGCTCTGTGGGCCATCTGTGTGCCAGCCTTGTCAAGGGATGTTTACCCTGCAGAGTGATCAGCACTTGGAAAAGGTCCCCACAGCATCTGTCGTCTTCGCTCCCAGACAGAGCAGCCAGGTAGCACCAGGTACACAGAGACAACCGAAGTATAACATTGCTTGGGACAAGGCACACCAGGGCTCCAACAGCACCCAAGAGTAGGGCAGCACATCAGTAATCTATGCCAGGGGAAACCCAGCCATCCAGTGGTGCAGAAACAGCCTTATAGGCTCACAGGAGGTTCAAGCACCAGCCAGTGACAAGACCAACTAACACCAGAGATAACCAGATGGCAAAAGGCAAACCTAGGAACATTGCTAACAGAAATCAAGGCAATATGGCAGCATCTGAATCCAATTCTCCAACAACAGCAAGTTCTGGATACCCCAACACACCAGAAAAACAAGATTTGGATTTAAAATCACTGGTCATGATGCTGTTAGATTTAAAATCACTAGTCATGATGCTGTTAGAGGAACACAAGAAGGACATAAATAAATCTCTTAAAGAAATACAGGAGACCATGAATCAAAAGGTAGAAAACGCAAAATGGAAACATAAAAATCATTCAAAGAAATTCAGCAGAATATGGGTAAACAGAAGCCAATGAAGAGGAAATACAAAAATCACTCAGGCAGAAGTCATGAAAGAGGAAACACGAAAATCTCTTAAAAATACTCAATAAAATTCTTGCCATAAAAAAATATATCAATAAAAAAAAAAAGAATTCCACACACACACAAAAAAAATAGTGTTTAAAAACTGCATGGTATTGGTACAGTGACAAGTAGGTGGATCAATGGAACAGGATTGAGGATCCAGAAATGAACCCACACACCTATGGCCACTTGATCCTCGACAAAGGGGTGGAAAACATCCAATGGAAAAAAGATAGCCTTTTCAACAAATGGTGCTGGGTCAACTGGAGGTCAGCATGCAGAAGAATGGGAATTGATCTATCCTTGTCTCCTTGTACTAAGCTCAACTCCAAATGGATCAAGGACCTCCACATAAAGCCAGACACTCTGAAGCTAATAGAAAAGAAACTGGGGAAGACCCTTGATGAAATCGGTACAGGGGGAAAGTTCCTGAATAGAACACCAATAGCTTATGCTCTAAGATCAAGAATTGACAAATGGGACCTCATAAAATTACAAAGTTTCTGTAAGGCAAAGGACACCATCAAAAGGGCAAATCAGCAACCAACAAACTGGGAAAAGATCTTCACCAACCCTACATCAGATAGAGGGCTAATATCTAATATATATATATAAAGAACTCAAGAAGTTAGACTCCAGAAAACCAAATAACCCTATTAAAAAATGGAGTACAGAGTTAAACAAAGAATTTTCACCTGAAGAACTTCGGATGGTGGAGAAGCATCTTAAAAAATGCTCAACTTCATTAGTTATTAGGGAAATGCAAATCAAAACAGCCCTGAGATTTCACCTTACACCAGTCAGAATGGCTAAGATTAAAAATTCAGGAGACAGCAGATGTTGGCGAGGATGTGGAGAAAGAGGAACACTCCTCCACTGCTGGTGGGGTTGCAAATTGGTACAACCACTCTGGAAATCAGTCTGGTGGTTCCTCCAAAAACTGGGCACCTCACTTCCAGAAGATCCTGCTATACCACTCCTGGGCATATACCCAGAAGATTCCCCAGCATGTAATAAGGATACATGTTCCACTATGTTCATAGCAGCCCTATTTATAATTGCAAGAAGCTGGAAAGAACCCAGATATCCCTCTACAGAAGAGTGGATGCAAAAAATGTGGTATATATACACAATGGGGTACTATTTAGCCATTAGAAACAATGAATTCATGAAATTCTTAGGCAAATGGATGGAGCTGGAGAACATCATACTAAGTGAGGTAACCCAAACTCAAAAGATGAATCATGGTATGCACTCACTAATAAGTGGGTGTTAACCTAGAAAACTGGAACACCCAAAACATAATCCACACATCAAATGAGGTACAAGAAGAACTGAGGAGTGGCCCCTTGTTCTGGAAAGACTCAGTGAAGCAGTATAGGGCAAAACCAGAACAGGGAAGTGGGAAGGGTTGGGTGGGAAAACAGGGGGAGGGAAGAGGGCTGATGGGACTTTCAAGGAGTAGGGATCCAGAAAAGGGAAAATCATTTGAAATATAAATAAAAAATATATCAATAAAAAAAAAGAATTCCACAAAAAAAAAATTCTTGCCAACAGAATCCAAGAACACATCAAAATGATCATTCACCATGATCAAGTAGGCTTCAACCCAGGGATGCAGGGATGGTTCAATATATGGAAATCCATCAATGCAATCCACTACATAAACAAACTCAAAGAAATAAAACCACATTGTCATTTCATTAGATGCTGAAAAAGCTTTTGACAAAATTCAACATCCTTTCATGCTAAAAACTTGGAAAAAACAGGAATTCAAGGCCCATAGTAAAAGCAATATACAGCAAACTGGTAGCCAACATCAAACTAAATGGAGGGAAACTTGAAGCAATCCCACTAAAATCAGGGACTAGACAAGGCTGCCCCCTCTCTCCATATCTTTTCAACATAGTGCTTGAAGTCCTTGCTAGTGCAATTAGACAACATAAGGAGGTCAAAAGGATGCAAATTGGAAAGGAAGAAATCAAACTATCACTATTTGCAGATGATATGATAGTATACTTAAATGACCCCAAAAATAAACTCCACCAGAGAACTCCTACAGTTGATAAACATCTTCAGCAAAGTGGCTGGTTATAAAATATACTCAAGCAAATCAGTAGCCTTCCTATACTCAAAGGATAAGCAGGCTGAGAAAGAAATTAGAGAAATGACACCCTTCAGAATAGCCACAAACAATATAAAGTATCTTGGTATTACTCTCACCAAACAATTGAAAGATCTGTATGACAAGAACTTCAGGTCTCTGAAGAAGGAAATCGAAGAAGACCTCAGAAAATGGAAAAATCTTTCATGCTCATGGATTGGCAGGATTAATATACTTAAAATGGCCATCTTGCCAAAGGCAATCTACAGATTCAATGCAATCCCCATCAAAATCCCAACTCAGTTCTTCATATAGTTAGAAAGAGCAATTTTCAAAATCATCTAGAATAAAAAAACCCAGGATAGCTAAAACTATACTTAACAGTAAAAGAACTTCCAGGAGAATCACTATCCCAGACCTCAAACATTACTACAGAGCAATAGTGATAAAAACTTCATGGTATTGTTACAATGTCATGCAAGTAGATCAATGGAATTGCAAGACCCAGAACTGAACCCACACACCTATGGTCACTTGATCTTCGACAAAGGAGCTGAAAGCATCCAGTGGAAAAAAGATAGCCTTTTCAACAAATGGTGCTGGTTCAATTGGAGGTCGGCATGCAGAAGATTGCAAGTTGATCCATTCTTATCTTCTTGTACTAAGCTCAACTCCAAGTGTATCAAGGACCTCCACATAAAACCTGACACACTGAACCTAATAGAAAAGAAACTGGGGAAAACTCTTGAGGACATAGGCACAGGAGAAAAGTTCCTAAACAGAACACCAATAGCTTACCCTCTAAGATCAAGAATTGACAAATGGGACCTCATAAAATTACAAAGTTTCTGTAAGGCAAAGGACACTGTCAAAAGGACAAAACCGTCAACCAACAGATTAGGAAAGGATCTTCACCAACCCTAAATCCGACAGAGGGCTAATATCTAATATATACAAAGAACTCAAGAAGGTAGACCCCAAAGAACCAAATAACCCTATTAAAAAGTGGGGCACAGAGCTAAACAAAGAATTTTCACCTGAAGAACTTCGGATGGCTGAGAAGCACCTCAAGAAATATTCAACATCATTAATCATTAGGGAAATGCAAATCAAAACAAACCTAAGATTTCACCTCACACCAGTCAGAATGACTAAGGTTAAAAACTCAGGAGACAGCAGGTGTTGGCGAAGATGTGGAGAAAGAGGAACACTCCTCCACTGCTGGTGAGATTGTAAGATGATACAAGCACTATGGAAATCAGTCTGGCGGTTCCTCAGAAAACTGGACATGACACTTCTGGAGGACCTGCTATACCTCTTCTGGGCATATACCCAAAGGATTTCCCGGCATGCAATAAGGACACATGCTCCACTATGTTCATAGCAGCCTTATTTATAATAGCCAGAAGCTGGAAAGAACCCAGATGTCCCTCAGTGGAGGAATGGATGCAGAAAATGTGGTATATTTACACAATGAAATCCTACTCAGCAACTAAAAACAATAAATTCATGAAATTTTTAGGCAAATGGTTGGAACTGGAAAATATCATCCTAAGTGAAGTAACCCAATCACAAAAGAATACGCATGGAATGCAATCTCTCATAAGTGGATATTAATTAGCCCAGAAGCTCTGAATACCCAAGACACAATTAGCATATCAAATGAATCCCCATGAAGAAGTAAGGAGAGGGCCCTGATCCTAGAAAGGCTTGATCTAGCATTGTAGGGGAGTACCAGGACAGAGAAAAAGGAGGGAGGTGATTGGAGAATGGGTGGAGAGAAGAAGGCTTATGGGACATATGGGGAAGAGGGAACTGGGAAAGGGGAAATCATTTGCAGACGACATGATAGTCTACCTAAGTGACCCAAAAAACTCCACTAGAGAGCTCCTACAGCTGATAAACAACTTCAGCAAAGTGGCAGGTTATAAAATCAACACAAGCAAATCAGTGGCCTTCCACTCAAAGGATAAGCAGGCTGAGAAAGAAATTAGGGAAATGACCCCCTTCACAATAGCCACAAACAGTATAAAGTATCTTGGAGTGACTCTTACCAAACATGTGAAAGATCTGTATGACAAGAACTTCAAGACTCTGAAGAAGGAAATGGAAGAAGACCTCAAAAAATGGGAAAACCTCCAATGCTCATGGATTGGTAGAATCAATATAGTTAAAATGGCCATTTTGCCAAAAGCAATATACAGATTCAATGCAATACCCATCAAAATCCCAACTCAATTCTTCACAGAGTTAGAAAGAGCAATTATCAAATTCATCTGGAACAACAAAAAACCCAGGATAGCTAAAACTATTCTCAGCAACAAAAGAAAATCTGGGGGAATCAGTATCCCTGACCTCAAGCAATACTACAGAGCAATAGTGTTAAAAACTGCATGGTATTGGTACAGTGACAGGCAGGAGGATCAATGGAACAGGATTGAAGATCCAGAAATGAACCCACACACCTATGGCCACTTGATCCTCGACAAAGAGGCTGAAAACATCCAATGGAAAAAAGATAGCCTTTTCAACAAATGGTGCTGGTTCAACTGGAGGGCAGCATGCAGAAGAATGCGAATTGGTCCATTCTTGTCTCCTTGTACTAAGCTCAAATCCAAATGGATCAAGGACCTCCACATAAAGCCAGACACTCTGAAGCTAATAGAAAAGAAACTGGGGAAGACCCTTGAGGACATCGGTACAGGGAGAAAGTTTCTGAACAGAACACCAATAGCGTATGCTCTAAGAGCACGAATTGACAAATGGGACCTCATAAAATTACAAAGTTTCTGTAAGACAAAGGACACCATCAAGAGGACAAATCGGCAACCAACACATTGGGAAAAGATCTTCACCAATCCTACATCAGATAGAGGGCTAATATCCAATATATATAAAGAACTCAAGAAGTTAGACTCCAGAAAACCAAACAACCCTATTAAAAAATGGGGCACAGAGTTAAACAAAGAATTCTCACCTGAAGAACTTCGGATGGCGGAGAAGCATCTTAAAAAATGCTCAACTTCATTAGTCATTAGGGAAATGCAAATCAAAACAACCCTGAGATTTCATCTTACACCAGTCAGAATGGCTAAGATTAAAAATTCAGGAGACAGCAGGTGTTGGAGAGGGTGTGGAGAAAGAGGAACACTCCTCCACTGCTGGTGGGGTTGCAAATTGGTACAACCACTCTGGAAATCAGTCTGGCGGTTCCTCCGAAAACTGGGCACCTTACTTCCAGAAGATCCTGCTATACCACTCCTGGGCATATACCCAGAAGACTCCCCACCATGTAATAAGGATACATGTTCTACTATGTTCATAGCAGCCCTATTTGTAATTGCCAGATGCTGGAAAAAACCCAGGTATCCCTCAACAGAAGAGTGGATGCAAAAAATGTGGTATATCTACACAATGGAGTACTATTCAGCCATTAGAAACAACGAATTCATGAAATTCTTAGGCAAATGGATGGAGCTAGAGAATATCATACTAAGTGAGGTAACCCAGACTCAAAAGGTGAATCATGGTATGCACTCACTAATAAGTGGATATTAACCTAGAAAACTGGAATACCCAAACCATAATCCACACATCAAATGAGGTACAAGAAGAAAGGAGGAGTGGCCCCTGGTTCTGGAAAGACTCAGTGAAACAGTATTCAGCAAAACCAGAACGGGGAAGTGGGAAGGGGTGGGTGGGAGGACAGGGGAAGAGAAGGGGGCTTGCGGGACTTTCAGGGAGTGGGGGGGCTAGAAAAGGGGAAATCATTTGAAATGTAAATAAATTATATCGAATAATAATTAAAAAAAAATTCAGGAGACAGCAGGTGTTGGAGAGGGTGTGGAGAAAGAGGAACACTCCTCCACTGCTGGTGGGGTTGCAAATTGGTACAACCACTCTGGAAATCAGTCTGGCGGTTCCTCCGAAAACTGGGCACCTCACTTCCAGAATATCCTGCTATACCACTCCTGGGCATATACCCAGAGGATTCCCCACCATGTAATAAGGATACATGTTCCACTATGTTCATAGCAGCCCTATTTATAATTGCCAGATGCTGGAAAGAACCCAGGTATCCCTCAACAGAAGAGTGGATGCAAAAATGTGGTATATCTACACAATGGAGTACTATTCAGCCATTAGAAACAATGAATTCATGAAATTCTTAGGCAAATGGATGGAGCTAGAGAACATCATACTAAGTGAGGTAACCCAGACTCAAAAGGTAAATCATGGTATGCACTCACTAATAAGTGGATATTAACCTAGAAAACTGGAATACCCAAAACATAATCCACACATCAAATGAGGTACAAGAAGAAAGGAGGAGTGGCCCTTGTTCTGGAAAGACTCAGTGAAGCAGTATTCGACAAAACCAGAACGGGGAAGTGGGAAGGGGTGGGTGGGAGGACAGGGGAAGAGAAGGGGGCTTACGGGACTTTCGGGGAGTGGGGGGCTAGAAAAGGGGAAATCATTTGAAATGTAAATAAATTATATCGAATAAAAAAAATTAAAAAAAAATAAATGTTACTCTTGAGTTCCATGAAAAAAAAAAGAAAAGAAAAAAAAGAAAAAAATAAATAGGAAAAAAAGTAAAATAAAATAAAGGTCTATGTAAAAAACAAACAAACAAACAAACAAAACCAAAGAAACTCACCCAAGAACTGCTCTAAGGTTTCTGCAGAAGCCTGCTGCTTCTGTGACTTCACCTCAGGCTGGTTGGGGTTGGGAAACCTGGTGGTTTCTTCAGGATTAAACTACCGCTGCCTGGTGTCTGCTTGCTGAAAGGACTGGGCTGTGTAGCTGCTGTTTCATGCCTGGTGTCTGCTTACCTGGGGGGGAGAGGGGACTGGTTTGCAGCCACTAAATTGTATTTGGTGTTTGCTATGGGTCTAAACTGCTGCCAAAGAAGATCAAGTTCACCCCCCAAAGAATTATTGATGAACAGGTCCACTTCCTCATATCCTTGTAACTTTTCTCTTCTACCTCTGTTGGGTGATGGGCTAGAGGAGAGGTTGCACCCTTATTAAAAGTATATTGCAAAAAATTTATGCCTACAAGGAGTTTTAACAATAAACAAAATCAACAAAATAAGTATTTTGGAGCAGCTATGTTTTATATACCAGTTTTTCTCTTATCATTTCTTTGCACCCAAAGCTTCTTTTTTCTTTTCTTTTTTAAATTGTTTATTGAATTTTGTTTCACATCATGGACTCTAATTCCACTCATCTCCCTGTCCTCTCATATCAGCCCTTCATCCTTGCAACCTCTCTGCCAAAATAAAACAAACAAACAAACAAACAACTATAACAACAAACCCAAAGCATAGAAAACATCTCATCATAGAAGCTGTTTTATGTTACAGTGTATATCTCACAGTATATCCCTCTGTCCACACATCTTCACTTGCAAATATTCATGGCAATGAATCATTGGCCTGCATCAAGTTCTCTGGTTTCTATGACAACCCTGAATCTTCTTCAGGCCTTTTCCTGGTTATCCTGTTGTTGCCCTGTGTAACGGAGATCATCCAACGCTAGAACAGCATGACTGTCCTTTTCACACATCGCAATCATTTGAAGATGATAAAGATTTTGAGTCGGGCTAATTCAGAGCCCTGGGTCTGGGTGGTAGCTGAGCTGGTCATCCCACATCTCTCTTTTATCCACACCACCAGAGCAAGTCCTTCAGCACTGCCCCAGCTAGCCTGCCCAATGCTACCATCAACAAGAGGCAGGGTCAACTCTTCTGCTTGCATGCCTTCTTCAGGGCCAGCTCTCCAGCACTCACACCTCCACAGCCAAGTCCACTGTGCTGTCCAGTAAAGGTTCAGGGCCCATTCTCCCAAGTGCTGCACCCCATGAGGGGCTAGGACAGCTCTCCTGCTCTCACACCCACAGGACTGGCTCACCCCTGCCTTGACCATCAGGACCAACTCCACTGTATGGCCCAGGCAAGGTAAAGAACATGCTCACCCAAAGTGCTATAGCCAATAAGGGGGCAGGAGTAGCTCTCCCACTCTCCTGACTCCAGGATCAGCTCTCCCAACTGACTCAAGTGTTGAAAGCCAAGGGGGTAAAGGGCATCACCCACCAAGCCATCTCATAGCAGAGAAGTGTCAGGACCAGCTCTCCTACACTTTCACCTTTAGGGCTAGCTCACGCCCCCAATCCACCAGGACCAGCTCTACTGTGAGATGCAAGGCTCACTCTCCCAAGTGCTACAGCCAGTGAGGGGCAAGGCCAAGCCACCTGCTCTCATGGCCCGGGACCATCTCTCCCAACTACCCCACATGACGAGAGGCATGAGCCAATGAGAGCAAGGCACCACTCTTGCACCCACATCACCCCACAGCAGATGAGCGTGGTGGGACAAGGTCTCCCATGCTCTTGCCCTCACAGCTGGCTCACTTGAACACCTCACCACTAGGATACTGCAGCTGGTAAGCTCATGACTCTGTGGACAGCTGTCCCAAGTGGCACAGGTGGCAAGGGGTAGGGATCATCCTATTGCACCCACACCACCCCATGGTAGATGAGTGGCAGGTCAGCTGTCCCATACTCACACCCTTCGGGGTGACCTACCCACATCTCAAACACCAAAACCAGCTCCACTTTGCTGCCTGGGACAGGTGTAGGGCTCCCTTTCTCAAGTTTTGCCCGCAGTAAGAGATGGGGTCAGCTCTCCGGAGTGCCACATCCAGTGAGGTGAGGGGTGGGGCCAGTTATGCACAGCCTTTGGACATTCATGTGTTCCCTGACAGCTATCCCAACCAGTGATATCGCCATGTTCTTTTGTAGTAATATGAAGCATGGGCATCGATGCCAATCCCTATGGCTGTGTAGCCACAGACTCAGACATGGTCCTCAACGGTAGCTGAAGCTAGGGTCTCACCACAGCCCCAGCTGGCGGGGCTCACCACTCATAACAGGCTACTCTTCAGGCTCCAGTAACCAGGTTCATCTCTCTTTACAGCAGTCAAGCTACTCCAGTTCTCTTTCTCTCCCATCTGACTACCACATCCTTGCCCATTGTGGTGGCTCCCACCCCAGGCTAGCCATGTGTCTGGTAGGGAATATTCTTTGTGCTATATGGCGTGGCAGCAAGTGAGTGTCTATGTCCAACCTGTGCCATGTGCTGGAAGGCAGGTCTGTGGGTGGCATGGTAGTCCTGTAGTCTGTCTTCTTCCTCCTATGCTGTGCTGCCCAGATTTGATATGATTTGATTTGATTTGATTTGATTTGATTTGACTTGATTTGATTTTTGTGAGTCCTAGATATAAGACAGCTTTGGCCAGTGTTCTAGCTGGTTTTGTCAACTTAACACAAGTTGGAGTTATCACAGGGAAAGGAGCCCCCTTTGAGGAAATGCCTCCATGAGATCCAGCATAAAGCATTTCCTCAGTTATGGGTGGGAGGGCCCATTGTGAGTGGTGCCACCCCTGAGCTGGTAGTCTTGGGTTCTATATGCAAGCAATCTGAGCAAACCAGGGGAAGCAGGCCAGTAAGAAACATCCCTCCATGGCCTCTGCATCAGCTCCTGCTTCCTGACCTGCTTGAGTTCCAGTCAGGACTTCCTTTCGTGATGAACAGCAGTGTGGAAGTATAAGCTGAAAAAAACCCTTTCCTCTCCAACTTGCTTTTTGACCATGATGTTTGTGCAGGAATAGAAACCCTGACTAAGACAATCAGCAAGCCAGGCATCAAGGCATCGAACTAGGATGAACAAGAGAATGCCATCTACTCTGCCCTTAACTAATATAAGAACAACATTGCCAACAAGGTGTCTCTTTGCCCATTGCCAGGAGGAGTACCCCATAGCTCTTATGACAAGGGATTTATGTAGGAAGAGAATAAATCATGAGAGTAGGCCAGTATTTTAACATATTGCTATAATAGATTTTTTAACAGCACAATTTATAAACAGCACAAATGTGTCTCTTAGGGTTCTAGATTCTGGGAAGTACAAGATACTTGCACTGGAGATCATGAAGTCCTTTCTTCCATGTCGTGTGTTGCATAGGAATTTGACATCCTCAGAGAAAGCGCATATGATGCAGTCACAGTTGAGCTCTTCTATAACAGCTCCTATCCAATCAGGAGGGAAGAGCCTCACAGCCCACTACCTCCCACTAGACACCACCTCCCAACACATCTGCATTGGGATGAAGTTTCCAATGCATACATTTAGGGCACACATTCAATCCATGGCTGTTGACTAAGCTAGGAATTCCTCCCTGGGAATTTCTCCCTCTTGCTCTGAGTGAAGCAGTCAGGCTGAGGAAACATTCCAAGTATATAGGATTTAGGATGGCGGGTGATGGGACGAAAGACAACTTTTGCACTGGTGGAAGACTTTCCTTCTCAGGTATGGTGGGATATTGGCTTAGTGAACTATGGCAAAATGCCACAGGCAAGCAGCGAATTTGGAGATCACAAGTCTGTGCTCAGGATAGGGGAAGTCTGAATAGAAATAGGAACACTGGGCTGCCCACATTCAGGGAGAGTCTTCCCATGTCTATTAACTCAGTTAAAGAAAAAGTCTTCACAGACATGCCTATAGGCCAACCTAATCTAATTCTTCCTTGAGACTTCCGTGCTACAAGATTCAAGACCGCATGAAATTGATAGGCATAACCATCACAGATGGTGTCTTAGGGTTTCTATTGCTGTGATGAGACATCATAATCAAAGAAACAGAAAGCAAAAGGTATAGTTAGCTTACACTTTCATAGCTTTGGTTATCATCAAAGAAAGCCAGGACAGGAACTCAAATCAGAGTAGTAACCTGGAGGCAGGAGCTGATGCAGAAGCCATGAAGGGGCACTGCTTACTGGCTTGCTCCTCATGGCTTGCTTAGCCTGATTTCTTTATAATCCCAGGACCACCTACCTAGTGATGTTTATCACCTGAAATGGGCTGGCCCCTCCCCCATAATCACTAATTAAGAAAATACCTTACAACCAGATGGAGGCATTTTCTCCATTGAAGCTCACTTTAACGTGGGTCAAGTTCACATAAACTAGCCGGCATAGATGGAAAATTCAATTGAGTGTATCCCAAACACTGAGCCCAGGTCTTCTAAGATTGAAGCAGGAAATGTGGAGTTTTGTGCAAAGAGCAGCCACGTGATTTTGATACTTTCATCTCAGAAGATCCTTTGATATAATCTAGCATCCCCAATATGACGCACCTCCAGATAAGCACAGACTTAAAGGATATCACCTTTCAATACCAAGGTGGTCATTTAAAACACAGGCCTAACTGTGCCGTTAATCTAGTAGTCCAAGCCTGAGAATGGCATGTGAATGAACCGAGATGCACCCACAAGACAAGGTGTAATTACGAACTTCCAAAGTTCTCGTTTAAAATCTCTCCCATTGATTACTGGGATGAGAATACATTGGGCACAGGATTAAATAAAATGCTTTAAGATTTCTTGTACTAGTCAGAGTATTCTAAGTCACAGAACTTACAGAATGCCTCTATATAGTGAGGGAATTTATTATAATGACTTACAGTCTGCAATCCAACTAACTCAACAATGGGCAGCTGTGAATGGGATGTCCAAGAATCTAGTAGTTGCTCAGTCCCATAAGGCTATTTGTTTAAGCTGGCCTTCTGCATAAGTTGGAATCCTGAAGAAGTAGGCTCCAACACAAGTGCTGGTAAGCACAAGCAGGCAAAGAGCAAGCCTTTTCCTTCTGTCCTTATGTAGGCCTCCAGGAGAAGAGACCACCCAGATTAAAGGTGTGTACCACTATGCCTGGGTTTGGAACTAGCTCTGTCTCAGGCTGGCCTTGAACTCAGATATTGCTTGCCTCAGTCTCCTGAGATTAAAGACGTACACTACTTTGCCTGGGCCTAAACTGTTCTTAGCCACTATGCCTTACGATCTGGATCAAAAGAATGTGCCATCCTATGTCAATATCTCAGTCAGAAGTCTGTATCTTCCATCCTCAAGATCTGGATCACAGGGGTACCCTCCATTTCTGGATTATAGTTCATTCCAAATGTAGTCAAATTGACAACTAGGAAGAGCCATCCCAGCTCGCCTCTATGAAACCACAGTTCCTTCCTCCTTAGTGTCTTTAATTGGGGCTATAAGAACAATTAAACCTTTGTCCGTGGTTGAATTTAGAGTTGTACTAGATTTCCACTTGTCCTTCACTTGGATGCCACTTGCCTCATCCATCCTGTCCCCTGACCCAAGAAAAACTACCTTGGGATCCCTGTGTTCATAATTTGCTGCTGATTTTGTACAGACATGTCTCTGAATGCTTTGTTTTGTACATTAATGTTCAGAGCTACCTGCATTAAACAGCTTTCTGCAGCTCCGGCATTCATAAAGCATCGCCGGTGCTGACACCTCTCAAAGCCTTGGCTGGATTGGCAGTGCATTCCCATAGCTTGAGCTTGAGATCAATGGTGTCTCCACAGGGCTCTGAGCGCCCGAAGGCTGTGGAGCACAGCCAGGCTAGGTGACTTGCACAATCTTCAGTCATATGACAACAATGTCTACAAAACCCCTGAGAAGGGGGACTTTAATGACATATAAATCTGTATGGCTTTTAATCACAACTCAAGTCAGTTCTTTGGTTCACTGCTGTGGAAGCCAGGGAGCAGAGAATAGAGTGGAAAAATAAAAGCAGTCTATTTCTCGTTTACTGTAACCTTTCCCCACGTGGGTCTGTGTGGCCAGCAAGTGTGCAAGAACACTGGTAAGCAAAAAAACTGGTTCTAGTCACTATTAAGAAGTACACTTGTAAGCTCACAAACCTAGATGCATCTTCAAAACCAGCTTGCCTTGTGGGGCCCTTAGAAGGCAGCTTGGGTGCAGTAAGCACTGGTGAACACCAGGGGGCAATGTGTCATCACCGTTCCCATTCTCCTCCCTTAACAGCTTGGAAATGAAATCTCCCCTCCAGTCCTCAGCAACCCAATAATACAAATCTCTTCATTGTTTTTATGCCTTGGTTTTGGACCCTCTCCCACAAGACTTCACCCAAGAGATGGAACTGAAATCAATGAAGTAAGTGGCTGTATAAGTCTAAGCAGTGCTTAGTGACAAGAGAATATTTTATTTGCTGCAAGGATGATAGATAGCAGGGAATCAAAGAATAGCAGATCTCTAACCATCAACAGACAAGGAACACCCAACAGCACTGAGTCCTGCCAGGAATACTCCATTACATTTCCACTGTGTCTGCCATGTCTTTCTCCTTCACCTAAGGGTAAGTAATTTCAGTTTTAAGAATTAAATGGAGTGGCCCAGCCTCAGTCAGGAACCACATCCACATTCATTCTAGCTGAGTCTCACACAAGATTTTTACATTATACCAGGCCCAGCTAGGAGCCTAATGCTTTCACTCTCCTAGATCCAGGACCCTCGCCCCATGCAGCTGCTACAGGCCCAGGCCCAGCTAGGAGTCATAGCCACACACACTCTCTGGGTGACTCTCTTTCAACACATTCCCATCCTTGCAGTCTCTCCGGGCCCAAATCCAGCTGTAAGCCACGCTCATTACTCCACAGTCAGCCTGGTCCCTTGTTCTTCGTCACCTTTCCAGGCCCAGCTAGCATCCACACTGGGAGATGGGAGGCTTTTTTGGACTTCACCCAATCTGACACCACCCCTATGTCCTGACACCACCATGTCCTGACACACCCGTTACCCCTGAATTGGAAATGACCCACTTTCTCCAACCAAGAGCCAACACTGAGTATCTGACCTAATCATTCCTCCAGTTACCCTCAAATCAACCAAGCTTTGGCAAGAGCAAAAAGCAGAATAAACATTCACTAAACAGAGGCAGTATAGAATCTCAAACACACAACCAGTGAAATAAATTCATATGTCCTGGTCCCAGCACAGGAAGAAAGAAAAAAAGAAAGAAAGAGAGAAAGAAAGAAAGAAAGAAAGAAAGAAAGAAAGAAAGAAAGAAAGAAAGAAAGAAAGAAAGAAGAGAAAGGAAGGAAGAAAGAAAGAAGAGAAAGGAAGGAAGGGAAAAGAAAGGAAAGGAAAGGAAAGGAAAGAAAAGAAAAGAAAAGAAAGAAAAGAGAAAAAGAAAACTCCAGTGAGCATGCCATCCTCCCCAGGACTCCCAGTCCTATATAAATGTTAACCTCAGGACACAGAATTTAAAGAACAATTATACACAGTATTCATGAGCAAACACCTGAGTAAACTTAAAATAAATGAAATAAACTGAAGTCCAAGAAAACAAACATAGATGCTTGGAATCAGCTACCCTTCTGTTGCTGTGATTGGATTCCACAACTAAGACTGCTTATGAAGAGCGAGTTTATCTAGGTCCATAGTTCCAGAGGGTAAAAGGCTCTTACCAGGAGGGACAGCATGGCAGCAGATGGTGGCAGGGACAGGAAACTTAACACTCAAATCCTGAACCACATAGAAAGCTGAAAACATAAACTGGGCACGTGCAAGGCTTTTTAATCTCAAAGCCTGTGCCCCAGTAACATAATTCTTCCAGCAAGGCTGTACACCTAAACCTTCCTGAACAGAACCACTATCTGAGGATCAAGCTTTCAAATGCCCATGACTGTGTGTGAATTTTTTATTCAAGTAATGATATACAGAAGGCAGACATAGTGATGGATGTAGTTTGGTTAATGTTCTCCCCCCCCCACCCCAGAAACCATAGACTAACCAAGTCCCCCACCCCCTCCCACACACATGCAAAAAAACAAACATAGTGCCATTCAATGATATCTTACTTTGAGTTTTTGGTGGATGGGATTCAAAAGACCTCACAACAATAGACTTTTTTCCATTACTTTTGCTTGCCTGTCATAAATGATGTTAAGTCCCTATTGCTTAACATACATTTTTGTGTTTTGGCCATGGGACTTACAGAAATGAAGCTGATACTGACCAGAAAACATCCTCCTTGGAACTCTCATACAGTCAGGAAATGCCATGAAAGTTCTTGACAGTCGTACCCAACTCCTAATCCTGTGAACCCCCACAATGACATTCCGAGTGATACAGAATGATACTTGTATCTTGGTAACAACTATCTAATGTAATATAAAGCCTGATCAATTGCAGGGAATTCATGCCTGATACTGTAAACCCAGCCAAGAGCACTTGGATGGCGAGATCACATACTTCAGAGGCTGCTACCATATTACTAAATTGATGTAGTTTCTAGCTGTCCTCTAAATATTTATCCTTATACTATAAATGAACGTAGCTCTCACTTAGCTATGTCGTGTCTTTCTGTAGCAGAGGGAGATTGATAGAGAGATCCACAACTGATCAAAGTATAGATTGTAAGTGGCCTGAAGGTTCTCAGCACTAAGTGAGAATGGATGACTCTGTGCCTAAGACAGGGAACATCTCTAAAGATAAGTTGGAGAGAGCATAAGATCCTGAGGAGCAGTACAACTGGTACACAATAATGTTTTCTGGCCAGGACAATGACATCTCACCCACTAGCTTAAAAGCAAAGACCACACCAGATAACATATCAATAGGAAAGAAGGAAAATTTCCCAAAGCCCTACACCTAGATGAAAAGCTGTAGGCACTCAGTGGCTGTTGAGGAAGGGAGAACCTGTGTGTGTGTGTATGTGTGTGTCTCTTCATCTAGGTGTAGGGCTATTGTGTACCAGTCGTACTGCTCCTCAGGATCTTATGCTCTCTCCAACTTATCTTTGGAAGAGACACTAATTCAGAGTGGGGGCATTGGAACACACAAAAGGAGCTGGAATGTGCAGAGGAAGGAGACGACTTGTGTAAGAACACTGTATTCCTGTATGAAATTCTCAAGTCATTTGTTAAACCGAGTCAAGGTTCTAGGAGACCGATCCTGACTCGGAGATTCCCACTCCCAGGAGCGTGGTCCCCAGAGCACCTGAAGTCAAAGGAAGTTGATTTTCTCCTGATGCTCTTGCTTGGTGCCCATGTCCTTCCTCCCGTAATGGGCTCTCCTCCTGACACCCTGGCTGGACGCTTCTTCACCCAGACTTTGTCATTTTCCAGGCTTTTGCTGTTCTCTCTCACACAGTATTCTGGATCCAAGGTCCCTAGAGGAGGACCCCTTTCTTGCTGCCCTGTTTTCCTCTGGGGAGTAGACATTGGTCCAGAGCTGTTGCTGACCAATTGCGTGGCACTGGCCAGCTGACTCTACCCCTCTCCCCTTCTGCTTTTCAGATCTCAGTTTCCTCCTCCCAACCCCCAGGACTTGTGGTCAGGTCCCTCACATCTGCCCTTGCTCTACTTGTGGATAGCAAAGTAGCTCTGGTTGTCCTGATCTTCTCCATATTCGTGTTTGAGACCTTGCCTGGCCACAGATGAGGCAGTTTGAATAAAGGGAACATGTAAAATGTAAAAAGAGAGCCTTGCTGGGCGGGGTAGAGCAGAAGTGGGCACAAGACAACGACGCCACATTCAGTCTTCACCGTCTTTGCAGGGTGAAGACTTCTGCCCACTGTAAAATTAAAGAAACAGGTTTGCACAAGGCAAAACCATTATCCACTTAGGCACAAGGCTCCGCGAGGCAGGCCTCATGCCCTATTTCCCAAAGGGCCGGAGGTAAATCATTTTGCTTGTTCAGAAAGAGTAAGGATGGGGGAGAGAAGAAACTTCTGTCTTAGACGAGAAAATCTGCTCCAGGAATGTTGAATGGGCTCTCTGCAGGATGCTGCCCGGGTGCTGCTTAGCAGGAGAGATGCCAACCCGGGCCTTGACCCACCCTGTCAGCAGCAACGCTCTTGTTACAACCAATGCAGCCTGCATCTCCTAGGAATCCTCCGTGTTTATTTGTATTTCGTGCTAAGAAGTGACTGGCCCAGATCCAGGAAAGCCACTCTGCAAAGCGGCGCCCCTCTCGAGCAGCTTCCGATTGATTCTAAACACAACATGCCTGGAATAATCGAACGAAGACGCTCTTTATCGGCTCTTGTAGATACTCATACTCGCTTCCTAACACCCAACAGGGAAGATGATCTCTGGGGTTCTTGCCAACGTAAAGCGCGGGCCTGAGGGCAGCTGTTCCGCGTGTCGCCGCGAGGTGGCGGAAGCAGCACAGCAAAGGGTTTCAGCGAGGTAGCCAAGAACTAAACCGTGATTCTGTGCCCCAGGACCTGGGTCTTCCCCGGTGTGCAAAGGGTCACCCAGAAGGAAGTAAGGGAAGGAAAACGGACAGTGGCGTTCCAGGAGAATGGAGAATGATAGTAGTATGTTCCAGAGATGTGTTTTGTTTTCTTTTCTCGGGCTAACACTGGAAATAGAAGCAGCAGAAAAGGGACTAGAAGAATTCTCCTAGCACTGTGCAACAAGCTGTTCTTTGATTGAAATGCTCTGTTACCTTTGTGTATGAGGCTTAATCGCCCAGGGAAACTACGGCTTCTCCCATCTACTTTGTCCCATATTCTTCCAAAAGAATACGTCCCAGTTAACTACTCTCTAAAATTCAGTTCTGGGGTCCCCAATCCAAGATTTCTTTGTCGGTATGGGCTGTGCGTCCAAGCCATAGTCTTGCGCATACATCAGCGTTGCCTGTACTCCAGTCCTGCACCGCCCCTCCACCCCCACCTACAGTGCCTTTTCTAGTTAGCTGTCTCTGTTTGGCATCCACTCTATTTCATCTTTTGAAGGGTTGCCCCATATTTAATTGGTTGAACTCTTCCCTGTGTTTGGAAGCCCAACAACAATGTTCAGCCTTGCCCCAATGCCCACTGGCATCCTATGTAATCCATTCTGTCTTGATTATCTTGCTGGGCAGCTGAGAACATTGTGGTTCCACAGCTAGAGTAAGTGGTAAGTAGAAAGGACGCCAGCTCTCCATCTCCAGGTAACTAGCACACTTGCCTTTGTCCTCAGGGAGGGGTAGCTTTGTCACCAGGTTCCTCTGACCAGTTATGGCCAGGACTTAATTTCCTAAGCAGGATGAAGCTATGTTCTGGCATATTCTGAGTGGTTCTGGACAAGTGGATCTGTCCTCCAACATCCAACTCCAACTATCACAATCACAATCTTTCCATCTGTCTCTCCTCTTGCATTTAGATCTCTCTCTCTCTCTCTCTCTCTCTCTCTCTCTCTCTCTCTCTCTGTGTGTGTGTGTGTGTGTGTGTGTGTGTGTGTGTGTGTGTGTTCTGCTATGTGCTACCTGTCTGACTGTTCTGGAAGGCCAGAGAAGGCCACGATATCCCCTGAAACTGGAGTTACAGTTGGTTGTGAGGTCGCCCAGTGTGGATTCTGTGAATCAAACTAAGGTCCTGTGGAAGAACAGCAAGTGCTAACTGCTGATCCATCTCTATAGCTCCCTTTCACTCATTTTCGAAATATTGTTAATAAAATACTACTTTGTGAAATTAAAGATTATATACAAAACATATAACGTGCGTGCTGCTTTTGCAGTAGAGTTTGCCTAGGAGTTGCTGTCTGTCATTCTTCCCTGATTTGTGGTACCAGGTATGCAGAATTACTCATTCTGACAATGGGAAGAGATGCAGCCAAACTCCAGTGGCTCTGGGAAGTTACTAAATAAGGCATGCAGCCGAGGGCATTAACTACACGGGGGGGGGGGGGGGGGGGGGGGGCGATTGAAAGATTAAAACCTAAGAGGCCGTAAAGTGGCTCCTTCTTTGACAATATCCCAATGAAGGCAAGTCCCACGCCCCTGACCCTGGTATGTTTCTGTCCCCTTAGACCTGGATGGAAGAAGTTGGTCTCCAAGGAACTTTCTCTAGGTTTCTGAGGATGCAGGACCTCATTCCCTTTCCCATTTGCCCGCTTGGCCCGTCTCAGTGTGTGTGGCCCTGTCTCTTTCTGCTCAGCCCATGACTGGGCTGGCTCTGCCAGAACCTCATTTGCATGATTTTATGCCACACCCTGGTCTTACATGCTATTAACATTTAAGCCTAGCCAAGACCTTCCCCAACAATTATAGAGCAGGGCTAAGAACCATGTTTTTCAGGTAATTCTGAATGGAGAACTTAGATAACTACGGGCCATCAGTTCACCAGTCCAGAATGTTTGAAATGGACGGATGGAGTATGGACCAGGTCTTTTCAGTGTCCTAATAGCCAGTGTCTCATGCAAAACTCACCTCATTAGCTCTTATGATCTGCAGTGGAGCTTAAAGCACCAATCAGAGAGAACCCATTATTTGGTGGAAACTATAAACAACACAATGCCTTCCTTAGATATTGCTACTGCAAATATCCAATATGTGTCCTGCTACAGTAAATTGCCTCGGAGAGATCAGATAGCTTGCTCAGGGTTATAGAGCAAGTTCACAATAACAGTCGTTAGCAGCCAAGCACTTGCATGCTGTGGGACCCGAGACGTGTGCTCTGCGTGGAGCATTCATCTTGTCCTCACAACAAGCCTTCAGCGAGAGTTCATTTATCATCTGAACACATCCCTGTCTGTCTCCTGCCGAGCCCAGGAACTGAACTGTAGCCACCTACAGAGTTTGACCTGGACTCGGTTCTTTCTGAAGGCTGCGCTCTTTTGACTGCATCTCCACTGCATATCCTCCAACATCGCTGCACATTTTTCATTACCACCAATTTTTGAAATAGCTATCACACAGTTCGTAGCTTTTGTCCACTTCTGTACCTCCTGCTCTGTGTGAAAGTTCCTAGGATTTTACTGATATGCAAACAGTGTTGGAAGCAAAACTTTTCAGCTTCATTCTTATTTGAAAAGTTAGAAGCCACAGATTCACAATGAAAAGATCCTCAGAAGAAAAGACAGTTCGTTCACACACACACACACTGAGGAGCACTCAAGAATGAGTAATTCACTGAATAACCACAAGTAAAGGTTAACATGTTGACTTAACAAAAGGACTGAAGACAAAAATTTGGTGGATGGGAACAAAGTGAGGTTTCTTAGCACTATTTATTTTTCAGGGTCCCAGTACCAGAGATCAATATCTGCCCTTCGTGGAGACTCCTCTGTCCATTGTAGAAGGAAAGTTGAAGGAGCACACTCTACTTTACACAGGGTCTTTGAGATGAGAATTTTTTTGTTATTACTGCTAGCACCCATTGTTGGTTCTTTGTTTGGTTGATTGGTTGGTTTTTGTTTTGTTTTGTTCTGTTTTGCTTTGTTTTGTTCTTTGTTTGTTTGCCTTTGGAAGACCTCTACTTTTCCTATATTTCAAGCATCACAAGAAATTTCAGACAAAATTCTGGCCTGAATGTTGCAGAGAAAAGACACAGGCTAGAGCTGAGGGCTCTGCACAGGAAAACATGAGCACCCCATAGGAAGAAGGACAATATCTCCCAACCAGACCCCCAAGATCTCCCAGAGACTAAGCCACCAACCAAGGAATACGCATGGCTCCAGCTGCATATGTAGCAGAGGATTGCCTTGTCGGGTATCAATGGGAGGAGAGGTCCTTGGTCCTATACACAACATATAACAGAGCTTACAAGAAAATGTGATTGTTTCTGGTACTTTAACTTGTTAAACATTAATTAGACTGAGTATAGCATTATTCTGAAACATACGAGTACTGAATGTATTGGTAAGAATGTGTATTATATTTGAGAAATTCTGAAAATATATGTACTATTAACATTTGGCCTGTATACACTGACCTAGGGAAGGTTATACATCTCTTCTTATTGGGAAATGTTTCCTATGCTGTTTAACCTTTGTAATTACATCATATTACTTCTGTCTCACAAAAATTTTAAGGCTTTTTGGGGATTCTTAAAGAAATACTAAAGTTAGTCTGAAATCTAATGTTTTGATAAAGCTTGATAAAGCATATCACAATGTATCTATATTCAAAATGTATACAATATATTTATTTGTATTCTATAACAGAAAAATGTCAAAAAGTATCTATAGGTTTGAATTTTGATTTACAGGGCACTGTGAAATCATGCATAGTTATCTATTTAGTTAAAGTGACAAAAATATTTCAAAAGTAAGTTTAAAGTAACGTGTATTAAAAAATTAGAAACGTATCTATCTGTCTTAGAAAGTGAGAAAACTCAGTTCTCTTAGGCACATAATCAAGTCATCATGACAGCTAGGAAATTATAAGACAAACAAATAAAATCTGAGTTTTGACAATTTGACACAAGCTAGGATCATCTTGGAAGAGGTAACTTCAATTGGAAGATGCCTCTATTAGAGTGGCCTGTAGACAAGTTTGTGGGACATATTCTTGGTTATTTATCTGGGAGGAGGGCCCTTTCCACTGTGTATGATGCCAGCCCTGGCCAAGTCGGTCTGGTTCATGTAAGAAAGCAATCTGAGTAAACCAAGTGGGAGGAAGCCAGTCTGTGGCCTCTGCTTCCAGACTCAGCCTCCAGGTTCCTGCCTTGATTTTGTACCCTGACTTTCCTGAAAGATGGATCTGTGAGCTGCAATAAAACTTTTCCTCCTCAAACTGTTTTTAGTAGTGATGTTTTATCATAGACCATAGAATAGACCAATGTTTCTCATACAGATTACTCAGACAATTAAAAAACAAATTAACAAAACAAACTTTTTACAAATTCATTATTAAGAACACACCACTATCCCAGGAAAACTTTGGAAAACATGGGGTGGCGCACACAGCAAGCAGGGCACTTTCACTTTATCTCCAAGCACCATAGGTATTAAAAATCATTTTTAAAAAGAACCTTAGCAGTAAATGTATTCAGTCTTGGATCGCTTGGACTACACAAAATATAATTGCTTTTAGAAACCTTTAGGTTTCCACATCCACTCAAGGTACATTCTACATGTCTTTCCTTATCATTTTAAAAATACTACTCATCGCTTTAGAACAAAGTTCTCTCCCTAGAAAAAGCATACTCTACATTGCTTATATACTCCCCCTTTTTATGTGTTCTGGCATTTCATGAATGTTTTTAATTAGCAGGCAAAAACAATGGCATTTCATGCATATATATCATACTTTGCTCATTCCAGCCTCCTTGTCAACCTTTCTTGAGTTCCCCCCTTACTTTCTGGTCTCCTTCTTTTTTCAAATAGATATGCCCTCCCTCTGCTTTAATCTCATGTGTACACATATGGTGTGTCTGTGTATGTAAATCTGGATTCCACATATTTGAAAAACACATGGTGTTTATCTTTGAGTCTGACTTACTTTGCTTAACATAAAGATCCCCGGTTCTCTCTGCTACATCACACGTAGATCTAAGGACTGGCTTGACTATGGCTGTGAGACAAGGAAGGAAAGACAAACACCTGGACACTCAGAAGAGCTGGGAATTTGTAGTCTGGGCTCTCTGATGGAGAAGCCATAGCATCCTAGCAGCTCAACATGTTTATTGTGTACAGTTAAACAGGGAGGTGGGTTATTGAAACATACTTGAACAAGGATGTAGGATTATTACATATAGATAAATAAGAAGGCAGGGTTATTACATACAACTGAATGAAGAAGCAAGATTAGCTAATCTCAGTAAGAGTAGTTTTATAGGAAAGTAATCTTCAGGCTCTAGGAGAAAAAGCTGTGATAGATACTTTCTGTCCACACCTTCAGCATTTCACTCAAGCCAAAGGAAGGCTTGGTCATACCTCTGAACATCATCCAGGGAAGGCTTTGCCAAGTTCCTATGGCTTGGAGTCACTAAGGCCCTGGATGTGGCTGTGTCAGTGCCAACAATAGACATCCATGCAGAACTTCACTCACTTCCTACATCTGTCCATTTTCCTGCAAATGATAGAATTTGTCTTTATAGCTTAATAAAACTCATTACATGCATATGTACCACATTTTAAAATCCATCCATCTGTTGGCAAGCTTCTCTGATGATACCATATATTGGCTATTTTATAAAGAATGCTGTGTTAGATGAAGATCTGTAAGTATCTCTGAGGTGTGCTGACTTAAAGGCCTTCAGCACATACCTTAGAGCTGAACTTTTCAAACAATGGTATCGTCTTCATTAATCCTTAGGGGTTTCCTCTGAGCATATTCATCCAGATTGTAATTCATTTCTACCATCAGTGATGTTGACTTGCATGAGCAGTCACACTGTGGCATGCTGTTATATACATCACTTTCTATAAGCATCCTGTTCCACAAGGTCTATAGCCTTCTTCATACATTTCAATATAACCTATAAAACATCTATCACTAGAGTCAAATACTTTTAGTCTTTCTGTAAAAGGAAGAAGTAAAAAGAATTAAAGTTTAAATTTATGTTTAGTAATGAATATTTTAAGAGTTTCTTACTTGGAAATTATCTAAATGATTTAGTTAGTACCTATTTATTACCTACTTAAATAATCTAGTTAATACTTAAATGATTTAGTTAATACCTACTTTTAATAAGCTTAAAATTTGAAGTCATTAACATATTGTGGGAATTGCTTAGACACCCAAACAATAAAGCAGTGATTACTTAAGAGTCCATTAATATCAACTTATCAATTTTAACTATTATAGTTGGGTTATTTCTAAACATTTCATTAGACTTTAAAAACACAACCCCTATCATCCTATGTTAGTTCCTGCTCTTTTTTGTAACACAAGCATGTGACACATTTGTAACGCATTCCTGACAGCTGTGAAGAACATGATGTGCTAGTTTGGGGGGGCAGTGGAAGACCTAGAGATGTTGGAGTAGGAAAGTCACTGGATGCTGTAAGCAGAGCTGAAGGGGGACACCAGGTAGGAGCTTGGCTGAGATCTGTGAAGACGTGGAGACCCAGTGTGACCAGGCCCAGAGGTCAACAACATTGGCAATTTGACCTGGAGACTATGGTGCTATTTTGGTGAAGAACTCAGGGATAACTTCTGCCCTGCCTGTGCCTACAGAGAAAAGGGATGGATTAATTTAGTTGGTAGAGGAAGCCAAGACAGCTGAATGATAACTCTGTTGTGTGGTTGTTAGCGATCACTTGTATGCATGTCTACAATTAAAAAGATCAACTAAGGCAAAAGGAAATATAAAATTTACATTTTGAAGAGAAGAGTAACAGAAAATTTAATGTTGGAGCCCAGATTCAAAGAGATGCAGAAACTCAAGTGAGGCCTGTTTGACATTGGAATAAAGGAAAGGGTGCACTTAGGCCTAAACCCCATCCAGCTAACCTTTCTATCTAATCATTTTTTTTTCCTAAAAACAACCCCCAAAACAAAACAAAACAAAACAAAAAACCAAGAAGCCAAAGTTGCTACAAATGTAATCCAAGGGGCTAGGCTACATCCTAGGGTAGCAGTCAAACTGGGGAGCACCATCCTTGTAGGTTTGGTTTTAGAGTCAGGAAGCGTACCTAAGTAAAGGGGTTGTAGAATCTTCCTCTGTGATTAAGGGGAGACATTCAGGCCAGGTAATCTGTGGCAGGGCAGTCCTTGCATGAAGACCCTCAGAGAAACCATTTCTTTAAGGCCTGAGTGTGGATTCTGGATTCCATTGAAGACCTCAAGATGTTAAATGTGTCCAGGCCATGGAATATCTACCGGGGAGAGTAACTGGCTCAAGAGAGAAATGCTATTTGTATGTTACAAACAGAAAAGCTTGAAGAAAAGAACCATCCAAACCCTCTGACATCAGACGTGGATCTACAGGATTTGGAGCTTGCCTCGCTGGATTGGTCTTGCTTTTGTCCAGTATTTCTTCACTATACCCTGATTTTTTTTCCTTTGGGAATGATAATGTATATTCTGCACCATTGCATGTGGGAAGTATATGACTTGCCTTTTTATAGAGGGTTATGGTTAAGAGATTGTCATGAGTCTCAGAAGAGACTTTGGACTTTTAATGCTGAGAATGTGAAAGACTATGGGAATGTTTGAAGATGAACTGAATGCATTATGCATTATGATATGGTATGCCAGTAAGACTATGGGGGCCATGGAGTAGAATGTGGTCATTTGAATGAGCATGGGAGGTTTTTCCATTTTTTGAGGTCTTCTTCCATTTCCTTCTTCAGAACCTTGGAGTTCTTGTCATACAAATCTTTCACACGTTTGGTAAGAGTCACACCAAGGTACTGTATATTGTTTGTGGCTATTATAAAGGGTGTCATTTCCCTAATTTCTTTCTCAGCCTGCTTATCCTTTGAGTATAGGAAGGCTACTGATTTGCTTGAGTTGATTTTATAACCTGCCACTTTGCTGAAGTTGTTTATCACCTATAGGAGTTCTCTAGTGGACTTTTTTGGGGTCACTTAGGTAGACTATCATATCATCTGCAAATAATGATAGTTTGACTTCTTCCTTTCCAATTTGTATCCCTTTGACCTCCTTATGTTGTCTAATTGCCCAAGCTAGTCCCTCAAGTACAATATCGAAAAGATAAGGAGAAAGGGGGCAGCCCTGTCTAGTCCCTGATTTTAGTGGGATTGCTTCAAGTTTCTCTCCATTCAGTTTGATGCTGGCTACCGGTTTGCTGTATATTGCTTTTACTATGTTTAGGTATGGGCCTTGAATTCCTGTTTTTTCTAAGACTTTAAGCATGAAAGGATGCTGAATTTTGTCAAATGCTTTTTCAGCATCCAATGAAATGACCATGTGGTTTTTGTCTTTGAGTTTGTTTGTATAGTGGATTGCATTGATGGATTTCCATATATTGAACCAACCCTGTATCCCTGGGATAAAGCCTACTTGATCATGGTGGATGATTGTTTTTATGTGTTCTTGGATTTGGTTGGCAAGAATTTTATTGAGTATTTTTGCATCGATGTTCATAAGGGAAATTGGTCTGAAGTTTTCTTTCTTTGTTGGATCTTTGTGTGGTTTTGGTATCAGCGTAATTGTGGCTTCGTAGAAGGAATTGGGGAGTGTTCCTTCTGTTTCTATTTTGTGGAATAGTTTGAAGAGTATTGGTGTTAGGTCTTCATTGAAGGTCTGATAGAATTCTGCACTGAAACCTCTTGTCCTCTGCTTTTTTTGGTTGGAAGGCTTTCTATGACCCCTTCTATTCTTTAGGGGTTATGGAACTGTTTAGATGATCTATTTGGTCCTGATATAATTTTGGCATTTGGTATCTGTCTAGGAAATTGTCCATTTCCTCCAGATTCTCCAGTTGTGTTGAGTATAGGCTTTTGTAGTAGGATCTGATGATTTTTTTGAATTTCCTCTGTTTCTGTTGTTATATCCCCCTTTTCATGTCTAATTTTGTTAATTTGGATACTTTCCCTGTGCCCTTTGGTCAGTCTGGCTAAGGGTTTAACTATCTTGTTGATTTCCTCAAAGAACCAGCTCCTGGATTCGTTGATTCTTTGTATGGTTCTCTTTGTTTCCACTTGATTGATTTCAGCCCTGAGTTTGATGATTTCCTGTCTTCTACTCCTCCTGGGTGAATTGGCTTCTTTTTGTTCCAGGGCTTTCAGGTGTGTCGTTAAGCTGCTAGTGTATGCTCTCTCCATTTTCTTTTTGGAGGCACTCAGGGCTATGAGTTTTCTTCTTAGCACTGTTTTCATTGTGTCCCAAAGGTTTGGGTATGTTGTGCCTTCATTTTCATTAAATTCTAAAAAGTCTCTGATTTCTTTCTTTATTTCTTCTTTGGCCAAGGTGTCATTGAGTAGAGTATTGTTCAGCCTCCATGTGCATGTGGGCTTTCTGTTGTTTTTGTTGCTATTGAAAACCACTCTTACACCATAGTGATCAGATAGGAGGCATGGGATTAGTTCGATCTTCTTGTATTTGTTGAGGTCTGTCTTGTGACCAATTATATAGTCGATTTTGGAGAAGGTACCATGAGGTGTTGAGAAAAAGGTATATTCTTTTGCTTTAGGGTAAAATGTTCTATAAATATCAGTCAAATCCAATTGTTCCAAAGCTTCAATTAGTTTTACTGTGTCCCTGTTTAGTTTCTGTTTTCCTGATTGGTTTATTGAGGAGAGTGGAGTGTTGAAATCACCCACAATTATTGTGTTAGGTGCAATGTGTGCTTTGAGCTTTAGTAAAGTTTCTTTTACGAAAGAGGGTGCCCTTGCATTTGGTGCATAGATGTTCAGAATTGAAAGTTCTTTTTGGCCAGCAAGAAGTGTCCTTCTGTGTCTCTTTTGACGACTTTAGGTTGAAAGTCAATTTTATCTGATATTAGAATGGCTCCTCCTGCTCGTTTCCCGAGACCATTGGCTTGTAAAATTGTCTTCCAGCCTTTTACTCTAAGGTAGTTTTTGTCTTTGACACTGAGGTGGGTCTCCTGTACGCACAATGTAGGGTCTTGTTTCCTTATACAGTCTGTTAGTCTATGTCTTTTTATTGGGGAACTGACTCCATTGATGTTAAGATATATTAAGTAATAGTGGTTATTATTTCCTGTCATTTTTGATGTTCTTTTTATATTTGAGTGGTTATCTTCTTTTGGGTTTGATGAAGGAAGGTAACTATCTTGCTTTTTCCAGGGTGTAGTTTCCCTCCTTGTATTGGAGTTTTCCTTTTATTATTCTTTGCAGGGCTGGGTTTGTGGAAAGATATTGTGTAAATTTGGTTTTGTCATGGATTATCTTGGTTTCTCCATCTATGGTGAATGAGAGTTTTGCTGGGTATAGTAGTCTTGGCTGACATTTGTGTTCTCTTAGAGTCTGCATGAGATCTGCCCAGGATCTTCTAGCTTTCATGGTCTCTGTTGAGAAGTTTGGTGTGATTCTGATAGGTCTTCCTTTATATGTTACTTGGCCTTTTTCTCTTACTGCCTTTAATATTCTTTCTTTGTTTAGTGCATTTGGGTTTTGATTATTATGTGACAAGAGGTATTTCTGCTCAGGTCCAGTCTGTTTGGAGTTCTGTAGGCTTCTTGTATATTCATGGGCATCTCTCCCTTTAAATTGGGAAAGTTTTCTTTCATAATTTTGTTGAAGATATTTGCTGGCACTTTCAGTTGTAAATCTTCACCCTCATCTATACCTACTATCCTTAGGTTTGGTCTTCTCATTGTGTCCTGGATTTCCTGGATGTTCTGGGATACAATTTTTTTGCATTTTGCATTTTCTTTGACTGTTGAGTCAATGATTTCTATGGTATCTTCGGCATCTGAGATTCTTTCTTCCATCTCTTGTATTCTGTTTTTGATATTTGCATCTATGGCCCCTGATTTCTTCTCAAGGTTTCTATCTCCAAAGTTGTCTCCCTTTATGATTTCTTAGTTATTTCTACTTCTGTTTTTAGCTCCAGGATGGTTTGTCTCAGTTCCATCATTTGTATGTTTGTGTTTTTCTTTAATTCTTTAAGAGATTTTTGTGTTTCCTCTTTCATGACTTCTGCCTCTTGACTCAAGTTCTCCTGCATTTCTTTAAGTTTTTTTTTTCTTTTTGCCTTTCTTCTTTATTGCCTTCTATCTCTTGGGACTTATTCTCCTGCACATCTGTAACTGATTTTTGTGTTTCCATTATACGGGTTTCTAGCTTATTCATGTTCCCCTGTATTTCTTTAAGAGATTCATTCATGTCCTTCTTGTGTTCTTCTAGCAGCATCATGAACAGTGATTTTAAATCCAAATCTTGTTTCTCTGGTGTGTTGGCATAACCAGGACTTGCTGATATTGGAGAGTTTGGTTCAGATGCTGCCATAGTGCCTAGATTTCTGTTAGTAGCGTTCCTGCGTTTGCCCTTTGCCATCTTGTTCTCTGGAGCTAATTGGTCTTGTCTCTGGCTGGTGTTTCAGCCTCCTGAGAGGCTCTAGGGCTATTTCTGCAACACTGGATGGCAGGGTTTCCCCTGTTGCAGATTGCTGATGTGCTGTCCTCCTCTTGGGTACCCTTGCAGTCCTAGTGTGCTTTGCCCCAGATTGTGTCTGTGAACCAGATGGTGCCTGTTTGCTCCTTCAGGGAGTGCTGAGGGTGTATGTTGCGGGACCTTTTCCAAGTGCTGATCACTCTGCTGGGCAACCGAACTCCCAACCAGGTTGGTGCACACAAGGCTAGCCTAGCTGCTCAGGCCCTGAATCTAGGCAAAAGCCTGGCAGTCCAAGTTCTGAGCAAAGTTCCCGTCGGGCTATGACTGTTAATTAGGTCTGTCAGGTGGCCGGGAGAGTCTGCTGGGCTAACAACCTCCTGGCCGAGTTGGCACACAGATGGCCCACCGAGCAGTCCATGTCTTGGGGGCAGTCCAGGGCCTGTCGGGGCCTAGACCCTCGCTATGCTAGCCTCGGGCTATGCCTGTTAGCGGGATTTGCCTGCTAGAACTCTCTGGTGTCCCGTAGGCAAAATGATGGCACGTGCGCCGGGCCGGGCAAACAACCTCCTGGCCAGATTGGCACTCCAATGGCCCCCTGAACAGCCCAGGAACTGGATGTAGGCCAAGTCCCTTAATATCTCTTAATATCAATGGTCTCAATTCCCCTATAAAAAAGACATAGACTAACAGATTGGATATGTAAACAGGACTCAATGTTTTGCTACATACAAGAAACCCACCTCAGTGGCAAAGACAGTCACTATGTAAGAGTCAAAGGTTGGAAAACAATTGTCCAAGCAAATGGTCCCAAGAAACAGGCTGATGTGGCCATTCTTATATCGGATAAAATTGATATCTGATATAACAACCAAACATTGTCAAAAAAGATGAGGGGCAGTTCATACTGGTCAAAGGAAAAGTCTACCAAGATGAACTCTCAATTCTGAACATCTATACTCTGAATGCAAGGGCACCCACATTCATTAAAGAAACTTTAATAAAGCTCAAAGCACACATTGCACCCCACACAATAATAGTGGGAGACTTCAACACCCCACTGCCAAAAATGGACAAATCATGGAATCAGAAGCTAAACAGAGATACAGTGAAACTAACTGAAGTTATGGACCAAATGGATCTAACAGGTATTTATAAAACATTCCATCCTAAAGCAAAGGAATATACCTTCTTCTCAGCACCTCATGGTACCTTCTCAAAAACTGACCATATAATTGGTCATGAAATGGGCCTCAACAGATACAGAAATATTGAAATTTCTATGTATCTTATCAGATCACCAAGGTCTAAAGCTGGTCTTAAGCTCAAACAAAAGCAATGGAAAGCACACATACACATGGACCTTGAACAATGCTATCCTCAACGATAGCTTGGTCAAGGAACAAGGTTTGAAAACCTGGATGAAATGAACAGTTTTCTAGATACATACCAGGTGCCAACATTAAAACAGGATCAGATAAATCATCTAAATAGTCCCATAAGTCCTGAGGAAATAGAAGCAGTCATTAATAGTCTCCCATAAAAAAAAAAAGTCCAGGACCAGATGGGTTTAGCAGGGAATTCTATCAGATCTTCAAAGAAGAGTTACTACCAATGCTCTTCAAATTTTCCATGAATTGAAAACTCAAGGAACACTACCCAATTCATTCTATGAAGCCACAATAATGCTTATATCTAAATAAAACAAAGACCAAACAAGGAAGGGTAACTTCAGACCAATCTCCCTCATGAACATTGATGCAAAAATATTGAACAAAATCCTGGCCAATGGAATTCAAGAATGCATCAAAACTATAATTCACCACAATCAGGTAGGCTTCATTCTGGGGATGCAGGAATGGTTCAATATATGTAACTCTGTCAATGTAATCCACTACATAAACAAACTAAAGGAAAAAAAAAACACATGGTCATGTCATTAGATGCTGAAAAGGTTTTTTGACAAAATCCAGCATCCATTCAGGATAAAAGTCTTGGAGAGATTGGGAATCCAAGGCTCATACCTAAACATAGTGAAAGCAATATACATCAAGTTAAATAGAGAGAAACTTGAAGCAATCCCACTAAAACTAGGGACCAGACAAGGCTGCCCACTCTCTCCCTATCTATTCAGTATAGCTTGAAGTCCTAGCCAGAGCAATCAGGCAGAAAAAGGAGGTCAAAGGTATACACACTGGAAAGGAAGAAGTCAAAATATCACTATTTGCAGATGATATGACAGTATATTTAAGTGACCCCAAGATTTCCACCAGAGAACTCCTAAAGCTGATAAACAACTTCAGCAAAGTGGCTGGATATAAAATTAACTCAAGTAAATCAGTAGCCTTCCTCTACTCAAAAGATAAATAAGAGGAGAAAAAAATTAGGGAAATGACACAATAGTCCCAAATAATATGTCATACCTAGGTGTGACCCTAATGAAGCAAGTGAAAGATCTATATGACAAGAACTTTAAGTCTCGGAAGAAAGAAATTGAAGAAAGTTTCAGAAGATGGAAAGATCTCCCATGTTCATGGATTGGCAGAATCAATATAGTAAAAATGACCATCTTGCCTAAAGCAATCTACAGATTCAATGCAACCCCCACCAAAATCCCAAATCAATTCTTCATAGATATAGAAAGAGCAATTTTCAAATTCATCTGAAATAACAAAAAACCCAGGATAGCAAAAACTATGCTCCACAACAAAAGATCTTCTGGGGGAATCACCATCCCTGACCTCAAGCTCTACTACAAAGCAATAGTGATTAAAAAACAAAAACAAAAAACAAAACAAAACCTGCTTGGTATTGGTATGCAGACAGGCAGGAAGACCAGTGGAATAGAATTGAAGACCCAGAAAAGAACCCACACACATACGGTCACTTGATATTTGACAAAGGAGCTAAAAACATTCAGTGGAAAAAAGACAGCATTTTTAACAAATGGTGCTGGATCAACTGGAGATCTGAATGCAGAAAAATGTAAATTGACCCATTCTTATCTCCTTGTACAAAGCTCAAGTCCAAGTGGATCACATAAAATCAGACACACTGAAGTTTATAGAGGAGAAAGTGGGGACAAATCTTGAACACATGGGCACAGGGGGAAAGTTCTGGAACAGAACACCAATGGCTTATGCTCTAAGAACAAGAATCAACAAATGGGACCTCATAAAATTGCAAGGCTTCTGTAAGGCAAAGGACATGGTCAATAGGACAAAACGGCAACCAACAAATTGGGAAAAGATCCTTTCTAACCCTACATCTGATAGAGGGCTTATAATTAATGTATACAAAGCAAGAAGTTAGTCTCCAGAGAATCAAATAATCCTATTAAAAAATGGGATACAGAGCTAAACAGGGAATTCTCAACTGAGGAAACTCAAACAGCTCTAAAGCACCTAAAGAAATGTTCAGCATTCTTAGTTATCAGGGAAATGCAAATCAAAACAACACTGAGATTCCACCTTACACCAGTCAGAATGGCTAAGATGAAAAACTCAGGGGACAGCAGTTGCTGGAGAGGATGTGGGGAAAAGGAACACTTCTCCATTGTTGGTGGGATTGCAAGCTGGTAAAAACCACTCTGGAAATCAGTTTGGCAGTTCCTCAGAAAATTAGACGTACCAACGGACCCAGCTATACCACTCCTGGGCATATACCCAGAAGATGCTCCTACATGTAATAAGAACACATGCTCCACTATGTTCATAGCTGCCTTATTTATAATAGCCAGAAGCTGGAAAGAACCCAGATATCCCTCAACAGAGGAATGGATACAGAAACTATGGTATATATACACAATGGAGAACTATTCAGCTATTAAAAACAATGAATTCATGAAATTCTTAAGCAAATGGATAGAACTAGAAAGTGTCATCCTGAGCGAGGCAACCCAATCACAAAAGAACACACACGTTATGCACTCACTAATAAGCGAATGCTAGCCCAAAAGCTCAAAATAAACAAGTTACAATTCACCCAGCTCAAGAAGGAGGAGGACTTAAGTGAGGGTGCTTAGGTTCCTCTAAGAAAGAGAACAAAATAGTCACAGGAGTCATAAGGGAGACAATGTGTGGAGCAGAGACTGAAGTAAAGGCCACCCAGAGACTGCCCTACCTGGGGATTCATCCTATAAACAGTCAACAAACCCTGACACTACTATGGACGACAAGAAGTGTACCAAAAGGAGCATGCCATGGTTGTCTCTGGAGGGGTCCTGCCGGAGCCTTACAAATACAGAGGCAGATGCTAGCAAACAACTATTGGACTGGGCATGGGGTCCCCAATGGAGTAGCTGGAGGATGGTCAGAGGAGCCGAAGGGGTTTACAGCCCCATGAGAAGAACAATGATTTCAGCCACCCAGATGCCCCAGGACTCCTAGGGACTGAACCATCATCCAAGGGGCACACATGGTTCCAGCCAAAAATGTGGCAGAGGAAGTCCTTGTTGGGTATCAGTGGGAGGAATGGTCCTTGGTCAGGTAAAGGCTCAACAGAGGCCAGAACAAAGGGAAACAGAGGGTGGGGAAGAAGGAGTGTGTTGGGTGGAGAGGCATATACGTGGAGGCAGGGGGAAGGAGGAGGGGGAGAGGTTGGGGGGTCTTTGGGGAGGGGGATATCGGGAAAGGTTTTACCAATGGCAATGTAAATGAAGATGATATTCAATAAAAAATTAAAGATATGCAAAGGAAAACATTAAACAAAAACAAAGAAAGAAAAGAACAGCAGGGACAAAAATAGAGAAGAGCCTGAGGAAAAGGAAGTCCAAGGACAGGCTCAAAATGGGATCTGGCTCAAGGGGAGGCCTCAAGGCCTGACACTATGAGGATATGGAGTGCTCACAAAAAGGGACCTATCATGACTGCCTCCCAAAGACCCAACAAGCAGCTGAAAGAATCAGATGTAGATATTTACACCAAACCAATGAACAGAAGTTACTGACCCTTGTGGCTGACTTAGGGAAAAGCTGGAAGAAGCTGAGGAGGAGGGTGAGCCTGTAGGAAGACCAGCAGTCTTAATTAACCTGGACCCCCAAGATCTCTCAGATACTAGACCAACTGGGCAGCATAAACTATCTGATATAAGGCCTCCAACAGATTTGCAGGAGAGGACTGCTGGGTCTGGGTTTGAGGTCCGGTGGGGTGGAGGGTGAGGAGGTGGGGACATTCTCCTGGAGACAGGGGAGCAGAGAGGAGGTATAGGATGGGGAACAGTCAAAGGGTAGACTGGCAGGGGAATAAAATCTGGAGTGTAAAAAAAAATTAAATAAAATTTTAAAAAATCCAATTTCTTTTAAAATCGGGTCTCTATAGAAGTCCAAAATCTCCTTTTAAAAATGTAAAGTCTCACAACTGTGGGTTTAAATAAAATAAAAAATAAACTAGGTACTGTCTTACTTCAAGAGGGAAGGACCAGGAAATTATCATTATCTGAACACAGCAAAAACAAACTTTTAACTAGGTAAATACTCGGTGTCCAGTGTCGGGATCCTCTCACAATCTTTTGGGCTCCACCAAAGGTCACTTCTCCAGCTCTGCCCTCTGCGTCACAGTCAGCTTTTCTCTTAGGCTCAGACCAGCTCCTCTTCAGACTTTGGCAATCATCGCATAGTACTGGCATCTCCAAAATGCTGGCATTTCTTGCTGCAATTGGGCTGTACTTTTACCAATAATCTTTTCTGAGATTTCTTCAGCCACAAAGTACTAAGCCTCAGCTGCTCTCCATGACCCCTTTATACCTTCAAAACCAGCATCACATGGATACAATATGAGGTACAACATTGGCAGCTTCTGGGACACAGATGGTCCTGAGAAAACACTTCCCAGACTTCACCAAGATGATGCTAGTCTTTCGTTAATCACAGCTAATTTTTTAGCTCCAGCTGACCAGCATCAATTCTCCCAGAAAAACAAAAGTTTTATTTTAGTGGGTCTGGTATGTTGTTACTCATAGCTGATTCTTCCACTCAAGCTAACCAGAACCACAGATGCTTAACTCAAAATAGCAAATGGCCCAGATAGAGCATGAAGGAACTCTTTAAACTTCCCTGTGAATCTTCATGAGCCATACCTTCATTGTCTATATTGCTTCCAATATTTATCTTCTAAAAGCCCAGAGAACAACTCACCAAACTTGGAATAGTCAATGGCTTTTCTTGCCCTATGTTCCAAAGTTCTCCCACAATTGAAAAACACATGGTCAGGTGTGTCCCTGGCATACCCCATAATCCTGGTCCAAACTCTGTCTTAGTTAAGGTTACTATTGCTGTGATGACATACCATGACCAAAGCAAGCCATGGAGGGTTTATTTGGCACATATTTCCTCCTCACTCTTCATTTTGAAGGAAATCAAGACAGAAACTTAAAAGGAGCAGGAACCTGGAGGAAGGAAGGAATGTATGCAGATGCCACAGAGGCATGCTGCTTATGGGCTTGCTCTCCATGGCTTGATCAGTTTACTTTCTCATAGAACCCAGCATCAGTTCAGGGGTGGCATTATACAAAATGGGCTGGGCCTTCTCCCATCAATCACTAAGAAAATGTTCTACAGGTTTGCTCACAGCCTGATCTTATGGAATGATTTTCTAGATCAAGCTTTTACACTCTCAGATGAATCTAGTTTCTGTCAAGTTGACATAAAACTAGCCAGCACAGTTCCTATATATTCATGTAGGAATATTTATACAAGTGCTTATTTCTTTCTCAGTTTATAAAAATAGAATCACTTAAGACGTTTTACTAGCTGATTGGGTAGCACCATCAAAAAAACAGGACAATATCATAGGCCCATAAAGTACATATTTTTATAAACATGTAGCTAGACATACATACAATTTTATTTTTTTCATTATGTTTATTCCCAAATCCCACATTAATAGACGGATGGAAAACTCAGTAGTTATCATAATAGTTGATCCTTGTCTTTGCTGCACTTTATAATTTTATATGAATTTTTGTGTCCCAGTGGCTGGAATAAGTTAAGGTTACCTGATAAATATGATAATTAAAACTTTCCACCAATATCTACACATTTTCTCCCTCTACCTTGGCATATATTTTATTAGGGATCTGATCTAAGCTTTAGAAGAGGGAATGAAGATGAACCAAAAAGCTCATT
Source organism: Apodemus sylvaticus (assembly GCF_947179515.1). Lineage (NCBI taxonomy): Eukaryota > Metazoa > Chordata > Mammalia > Rodentia > Muridae > Apodemus > Apodemus sylvaticus. Next base: position 50,953,632 of record NC_067485.1, read on the forward strand.
GGATAGTCCCAAGGGCTCTATGACTACCCAGTGGCTCTAATTTGATCCAAATTAGCCTCTTAAGGCTTATATACATGCCTTTAGGGTCTCAAGAACTATGAAGGAGGGAAGGGGATGTCTTAACTTTGTACTGACTGCATAGAGCTACAGATTGGAATATGAGGGGAAAGGTCTTAGAAAAGCCAACTTGGGAAAGTTAAATTGAAGATACAGTCCATTGAAATTCCAAATTACCTTATTCAGCAGTGTCAACAAAAAGAAAGTGAATATAGGTAACTTCACAGTGTTAGACCATCAGTGAGATTCAAGGAGGTAGGGTTTCCACTGAAGTTTCAAGAGGGAAGAAGGCCATAATAGGAAGATCTACATGGGCTTGAAACAAAACCATCTGTAATTAAATAAATATTGACAGGGGAAATTTCCATTGTATACTTCTTACTCATTTCAGGGACAAGCACTTTGTATCTACAATTATGAGTCCTCGCCAAAACTTTGATGCTTCAACATGTGTACATCTTATATTTAGCTTTTGGTGGCATTGATACTGTGTGCAAATGTCAGCCCACATCAAGGTTTTACCAGAGACCTGGGATCTCAGAGCTCCAGGTACATCTTGTTCTTTGTCCTGGACCTCTTGGATTCCAAGAAGAAAGAAATTCCCAATTGTAGAATGAAGACTGGCCTTTGTCTTTACTACTATCCCAGCAACAGGACTACATTTACTATTCAAAGATCATAGAATCACATTTGAGTTCATACCAATGATATGAATGTTTGAAAAAAAGTGTCATACTAAGGGTTGGCTACAAAAAGACCATACATGTGATTGGAGGGTTGAAACAGTGAGCTGGTTTTATTTCTGCAGGAAGGAGGAATGGTCAGTTTCATTAGATCAGGTGGCTAATGATTTAATCAGTTTTGCTTAAATAAAAGAAACTGCATTAAATATCTGTAGAACAAAACTCAGTGAAGCTCTTTAGTTGGTGGACACACTAATGTGCTCTCAGGTACACATTTGACTTTAGGGGGAGAGGGTTTTTGCACACCTTGGCATATGTGTCACCCCACTCTGTTCCTTGGCTGTAGTCTTTGTAATAAAATTGAACATACGAATGAGGCTGTACTAAGTTCTATGAATAAACCTAATAGCTATTAACCTTACAAGGACAACAAAACTCCTGAATTTTCAGCTTTTTAGAAACATCAGTGGTCTAAACTTGTGGCTTCCATCTGAGTTTTACATAGCCTTGTGGAGAAATGAGCTCTTAGTTTCTGAGATCCCACTAATGCAATTACCCATATGGTTAATACTGAAAGTGAGTTGTGTAACAGCAGTTGGGGCTGACATCAGAAATAAAATAACAGATCAAAACTCCCTTTAATCTTTTTTGCATCCTGTGTTCTAAGAAACACTCAGGTCTCCATCAGCACCCAGGAGCTAAGACTGTTCCACAGCCCTCTGTACACGGGTCCTGCCTGGAAAGAGCTGTCTCCCAGGAGTGCTCTTACTCAGAGGTGAGATCTCCACTTTATCTCCAATAAGTATCCAAAGTGGGACTGGCCAGGAGGGCACAGCACAGTGCATGGGAACAGTAGAGCATCTGGGACAGGAACCTTTCAGTCTCCATCTGCCCCCGGGAGTGCTGACACAGGCTTACTGGCCCACAGGAGGGACAAGCTCCAGCCAGAGACAGCAAGACCATCTAACACCAAAGAAAACAAGATGGTGAAAGGAAAACACAAAAACCTTACCAATAGAAACCAAGGCTACCTGGTATCATCAGAACCCAGTTCTCCCACCACAGCAAGTCCTGCATACCTCAACACACTGGAAAATCAAGATTTAGATTTCAAATCACATCTCATGATGCTGATAGAGGACTTTAAGAAGGACATAAATAACTCCATTAAAGAAATACAGGAGAACATAGGTAAACAGGTAGAAGCCCTTAAACAGGAAACACAAAAATCCCATAAAGACTTATAGGAAAACATGACAAAACAGGCGAAGGAATTGAACAAAATCATCCAGGATCTAAAAATGAAAGTAGAAACAATAAAGAAATCACAAAGGGAGACAACTCTGGAGATAGAAAAACCTAGGAAAGAGATCAGGAGTCATAGATTTAAGCATCACTAACAGAATACAAAAGATAGTAGAGAGAATATCAGATGCAGAAGATACCGCAGAAAACATTGACACAACAGTCAAAGAAAATGAAAAATGCAAAAATCTCCTAACCCCAAACATACAGGAAATCCAGGACACAATGAGAAGACTAAACCTAAGGATTATAGGTATAGAAGAGAGCAAAGATTCCAACTTATAGGGCCAGTAAATATATTCAACAAAATAGTAGAAGAAAACGTCCCTAATCTAAAGAAAGAGATGCCAGTGAACATACAAGAAGCCTACAGAACTCCAAATAGATTGGAACAGAAAAGAAATTCCTCCCATCACATAATAATCAAAACACCAAAGGCACAAAACAAAGAAAGAATATTAAAAGTAGGAAGGGAAAAAGGTCAAGTAACATATAAAGTCAGACCTATCAGAATTGCACCAGACTTTTCACCACAGACTATAAAAGCCAGAAGATCCTGGGCAGATGTCATATATACCCGAAGAGAACACAAATGCCAGCCCAGGCTATTATACCCAGGAAACTTCAATTACCATAAATGGAGAAACTGAGATATTCTGTGACAAAAACAAATTTACACAATATCTTACCATAAATCCAGTCCCACCTCTAATAACAAGAATAACAGGAAGCAATAATCACTTTTCCTTAATATCTCTTAATATCAATGGACTCAATTCTCCAATAAAAAGACATAGACTAGCAGACTGGATATGTAAACGGGACCCAACATTTTGCTACATACAGCGAACCAACTTCAGTGACAAAGACAGACACTACCTCAGAGTAAAGGGCTTGAAAACAATTTTCCAAGCAAATGGTCCCCAAAAAGCAAGCTGGAGTAGCCATTCTAATATTAAATAAAATTGACTTTCAATCTAAAGTTAATAAAAAAGATAAGGCAGGACACTTCATATTCATCAAAGTAAAAATCTACCAAGACCTCTGAATATCTATGCTCCAATGCAAGGGCACCCACACTCATAAAAGAAACTTTACTGAAGCTCAAAGCACACACTGCACCTGACACAATAATAGTGCCAGATTTCAACTCTTCACTCTCATTAATGGGTAGATTATGGAAACAGAAACTAAAGAGAGAAACAGTGAAACTAACAGAAGTTATGAACCAAATGGATTTCACAGATATCTATAGAACATTTTATCCTAAAACAAAAGAATATACCTTCTTCTCACCACCTCATGGTACCTTCTCCAATATTCACCATATGATCAGTCACAAAACAGACCCCAACAGATATAAGAAGACTGAAATAATCCCATGCACCCTATCAGATCACCACAGACAAAACCTGGTCTTCAATAACAACAAAAACAATAAAAAGCCCAAATACACATGGAAGTTGAACAACATAATACTGAATGATAACTTGGTCAGGGAAGAAAGAAAGAAAGAAAGAAAGAAAGAAAGAAAGAAAGAAAGAAAGAAAGAAAGAAAGAAAGAAAGAAAGAAAGAAAGAAAGAAAGAAAGAAAGAAAGAAAGAAAGAAAGAAAGAAAGAAAGAAAGAAAGAAAGGAAGGAAGGAAGGAAGAAAAGAAAAGAAAAGAAAAGAAAAGAAAAGAAAAGAAAAGAAAAGAAAAGAAAAGAAAGAAAGAAAGAAAGTCAAGACTTTTTTGAATTTAGTGAAAACAAAGCTACAACATACCCAAACTTATGGGACACAATGAAAGCAGTGCTAAGAGGAAAACTCATAGCTCTGAGTGTCTCCAAAATGAAACTGGAGAGAGTATACACTAGAAGCTTGACAGCACATCTGAGAGCTCTAGAACAAAAAGAAGCAAATAAACCCAAGAGGAGTAGAAGTCAGGGACTAATGAAATTCAGGGTTAAAATCAACCAAGTAGAAACAAAAAGAACTATAGAAAGAATCAACCAAACCAGGAGCTGGTTCTTTGAGAAAATCAACAAGATAGATAAACTCCTAGCCAGACAAACCAGAGGGCACAGAGATAGTATCCAAATTAACAAAATCAGAAATGAAAAGGGAGACATAACAAAAGAAACTGAGGAAATCAAAAAAAAATCATCAGATCCTACTACAAAAGCTTAACAAAACTGGAAAGTCTGGATGAAATGGACAATTTTCTAGACAGACACCAGGTACCAAATCAGGAATAGATAAAACATCTAAGCAGTCCCATAACCCCTAAAGAAATAGAAGCAGTCATTAAAGGTCTCCCAACCAAAAAAAAAAAAAAAAAAAAAAAAAAAAAAAAAAAAAAAAAAGCACAGGACCAGATGGGTTTAGTATAAAATTCTATCATATGTTCAAAGAATACCTAATACCAACACACAAATTAGAAACAGAAGGAACTCTACCCAATTCATTCAATGAAGCCACAATTACTTTGATACCTAAATCACACAAAGACCCAACAAAGAAAGAGAACTTCAGACCAATTTCCAGTATGAATATTGATGCAAAAACACTCAATAAAATTCTCAAAAACTGAATCCAAAAACATATCAAATCCATCATGATCAAGTAGGCGTCATCCCAGGGATACAGGGATGGTTCAATACATAGAAATTCATTAATGTAATCCACTATATAAACAAACTCAAAGAAAAAAAACACACGGTCATTTAAATAGATGCTGAGAAAGCATTTAACAAAATCCAATACCCCTTCATGATAAAAGTCTTAGAAAGATCAGGAATTCAAGGCCCATACCTAAACAGAGTAAAAACAATATACAGTAGTCAACATCAAATTAAATGGAGAGACACTTGAAGCAATACCACTAAAATCAGGGACTAGACAATGCTGCCCATTCTACCTATTCAATATAGTACTGAAAATCCTAGCCAGAGCAATTAGACAACAAAAGGATGTCAAAGGGATACAAATTGGAAAGGAAGAAGTCAAAGTATCACTATTTGCAGATGATATGATAGTATGATTAAGTAACCCCAAAAATTCTACCAGAGAACTCCCGAGCTTATAACAACTTCAGCAAAGTGGCTGGATATAAAATTAACTCAAATAAATCAGTGGCCTTCCTCTACTCAAAGGATAAACAGGCTGATGAAGAAATTAGGGAAACAACAGCCTTTACAATAGTCAGAAATAATCTAAAATACTTTGGTGTGATTCCAACTAAGCAAGTGAAAGATTTGTATGTCAAGATCTTCAGTTTCTAAAGAAAGAAATCAAAGAAGATCTCAGAAGGTGGAAAGATTCCCCCTGCTCATGGATTGGTAGGATTAGTAAAGGAAAAATGGCCATCTTGCCTAAAGCAATGTACAGATTCAATGCAATCCTCATCCAAATTCCAACTCAATTCTTCAGAGTTAGAAAGAGCAATTTGCAAATTCATCTGGAATATCAAAAAAAATAGTGAAAACTATTCTCAGCAATAAAATAACTGGCAGAATCACCATCCCTGACCTCAAACTGTACTACAGAGCAATCATGATAAAAACTGCATGGTATTGGTACAGTGACAGGCATGTAGATCAATGGAATAGAATTGAAGACCCAGAAATGAACCCTCACACCTATGGTCACTTGATCTTTGACAAAAGAGGTAAAACCATCCAGTAGAAAAAAGAGCATTTTCAACAAATGGTGCTGGTTCAACAGGTGGTTGGCATGTATATAAGAATGCAAATCAATCCATTCTTATTTCCTTGTACAAAGCTCAAGTCCCAGTGGATCAAGCACCTCCACATAAAACAAGACACACTGAAACTAATAGAAGAGAAAGTGAGCAAGAGCCTGGAGCACATGGGCACAGGGGAAAAGTTCCTAAACAGAACAATAATAGCTTATGCTTTAAGATCAAGAATTGACAAATGGAACCTCATAAAATTGCAAAGCTTCTGTAAGGCAAAAGACACTGTCAAGAGGACAAAAAAAATGGCAACCAACAGATTGGAAAAAGATCTTTATCAATCCTACATCTGATAGAGGGCTAATATCCAATATATACAAAGAATTCAAGAAGGTTGGCTCTAGAGAACCAAATAACCCTATTGAAAAATGGGCTACAGACCTAAACAAAGAATTCTCAACTGAGGAATACTGAATGACTGAGAAGCACCTAAAGAAATGTTTAATATCTTTAATCATCAGGGAAATGCAAGTCAAAACAACCCTGAGATTCTACCTCACACCAGTCAGAATGGCTAATATTAAAAATTCAAGTGACAGGAGATGCTAAAGAGGATGTGGAGAAAGAGGAACACCCCTCCATTGCTGGTGGGATTGCAAGCTGGTACAACCACTCGGGAATCAGTTTGGAAGTTACTCAGAAAATTGCACATATTACTACCTGAGGACCCAGTTATACCACTCCTGGGCATTTACCCAGAAGATGCTCCAACATTTAATATGGGCACATGCTCTGCTATGGTTATAGCTGCGTTATTTATAATAGCCAAAAGCTGGAAACAACCCATATATCCTTCAACAGATGAATGAATATAGAAAATGTGGTACATTTACACAGTGGAGTACTACTTAGCTATTACAAAAAAACTGACTTCATGAAATTCTTAGGAAAATGGATGGAACTAGAAATATCATCCTGAGTAAGGTAACCCAATCACAAAAGAACACACATTGTATGCACTCACTGATACGCCCATGGTATGCCCAGAAGTTTGGAATACCCATGATACAATTCACAGACCTCATGAAGCTCAAGAGGAAGGAAGACCAAAGTGTGAATACTTTGGTCTTTCTTAGAAGGGGGGAACAAAAAACCCATGGGAGGAGATACAGAGACAAAGTGTGGAACAGAGACTGAAGGAAAGGCCATCCAGAGACTGCCCCACCTGGGGTTCTATCAAACCCAGACACTATTGTGGATGCTAACAAGTGCTTGCTGACAGGAGCCTGATAGAGCTGTCTCCTGAGAGTCTCTGCCAGTGCCTGACAAATACAGAGGTGGATGCTCTGAGCTAACCTTTCGACTGAGCACAGCTAGAGAAAGGACTCAAGGAACTCAAGGGTTTGCAGCTCCAGAACTGCAGCAGCATGTGTAGCAGAGGATGGCCTAGTTGGACATCAATGAAAGGAGAGGCCCTTGGTCCTGTGAATGCTTGATGCCCCAGTGTATGATAATGTCAGGAAAGGGAAGTGGGAGTGATTGGGTTGGCCAGCAGGGGTGGGGGATGGGATAGGGGGATTTGGAGGGGAAATATAAATAAAGAATATATCAAATAGTGAAAAAAAATAAATCCAGTGTATTCCCATAAATGAAAAAAAAGAAAAAGAAAAAGAAGAAAAAAAGGAAAATCAGTGACTGACGAAGCTGAGATTTTAGTGAACATGGTTACACTATCGTCAGCTTGTTTTTAAAACTTTAGCGTTGGCAGTGTGTTAAATCTACTTTATTTAGAAGAGCCTCAGAATGCACTGAATGCACTTCAAAGTAGTTGGAGTCATCAGCATGTTGGAAGCTGTTGGATGCTCTGGTAGAATTGTGCAGAGAGATATTAAATTGTTCAAAACTCCACAGCAAGTGAAGAAATCCTGGATCAAGGCAACCAGAATGGGAAGACTGTTATTTACTTTCTATACTGTGGACCAATGTAGTACTCTTAGTCTTCTGCTATGAGGATATGCTGTAAACGGTGTTTGCGACTCTTATACAGATGGGGCAAAGGCAGGTGAAAAATATCTTAACTATTTACTCAATTCTATTGACACACTGATTTAAGCTTGAAGTGGAGGTTGCTTTAGTAGAGTCTTTGGTTTTCATTCTTTGTATAATCTTGAAGTGAAAAGTTTATCACGGTGTTTCATCTCAATTTTAGAAGGATGTGGGTCAAATGGAAAGTGTCAGGGGAGCTGGGTTCCGGGACACCATGGTCTGTTAAGAGTAAAGAGATTAAGAATAGCTAAGGACTGGCGGTGGCGGTGGTGGCGGCGGCGGCAGCAGTAGCTGGTCCAGCTGAAGGGCCATCAGCGGTGGAACCAAGGCGACACAGGGTCCAGTTAGGCCCTGCGCCCACGACCACTGACCTTCGCTGACCAGCCGGGCGGCAAGCAGCTGCGGTTCTGCGGAGCCTTTCGCTGCGCGGAAGCCACTTCAGAACTCGGCTTCCCGCCAGTCAGGAGAGACTCACCTCCTTCTTGATTCCGGGCTCCAGAGATCGGACAGACTGAGGTACACAAACATAATCCTAGGCCCAACACCGCAGGGGTCTGAGCCAGACGGGCGTTGGCCTGCACCCAGGCCCTGGGCTGTTCGAGTGGCCATCGGGGCGCCAACCCAGCCAGGAGTTTTTTTTTTTGCCCCGGCCAGCGCACGCGCCGCCATTTTGCCTACAGGACCCAGAGTGCTCGGGAGGGGAGAGACTGCTAACAAGCGTAGCCTGAGGCTAACAAAACGGGGGTCTAGGCCCCAAAAGACACAGGACTGACCCCAAGAACTGGGCGGCTTGGTGGGCCATCTGTGTGTCAACCCGCCCAGGAGGTTATTAGCACAACAGACTCTCCCGGTGCTTTCGCGGAGCGCGGACGCGCACGCCCGCCATCCAGGTCACCTGGCAGACCCAATTAACAGTCATAGCCCTAGGGGAACTTTGCTCGGACCTTGGCCTCCCAGGCTTTTGCCTGGACTCAGGGCCTGGGCGACAAGGCTAACCTAGTGTGCGCCAGCACGGTTGGGGAAATCGGCTGCCCAGCGGAGTGAGCGGAACACAGGGGAGGTCACAGCAGCATATACCTTCGGAGCTCCCTGGGGGTGCACACGGGTTCCATCTGGTCCACAGACACAATCTGGGGCAAGGCCTCAGGCAGAAGCCCTCAGGTCAACTCTCTCCGCTTCAGATCAGCCTGGGAAAAGATCTTCACCAATCCTACATCAGATAGAGAGCTAATATCCAATATATATAAAGAACTCAAGAAGTTAGACTCCAGAAAACCAAACAACCCTATTAAAAAATGGGGTACAGAGTTAAACAAAGAATTCTCACCTGAAGAACTTCGGATGGCGGAGAAGCATCTTAAAAAATGCTCAACTTCATTAGTCATTAGGGAAATGCAAATCAAAACAACCCTAAGATTTCATCTTACACCAGTCAGAATGGCTAAGATTAAAAATTCAGGAGGCAGCAGGTGTTGGAGAGGGTGCGGAGAAAGAGGAACACTCCTCCACTGCTGGTGGGGTTGCAAATTGGTACAACCACTCTGGAAAGCAGTCTGGCGGTTCCTCCGAAAACTGGGCACCTCACTTCCAGAAGATCCTGCTATACCACTCCTGGGCATATACCCAGAGGATTCCCCACCATGTAATAAGGATACATGCTCTACTATGTTCATAGCAGCCCTATTTATAATTGCCAGATGCTGGAAAGAACCCAGGTATCCCTCAACAGAAGAGTGGATGCAAAAAATGTGGTATATCTACACAATGGAGTACTATTCAGCCATTAGAAACAATGAATTCATGAAATTCTTAGGCAAATGGATGGAGCTAGAGAACATCATACTAAGTGAGGTAACCCAGACTCAAAAGGTGAATCATGGTATGCACTCACTAATAAGTGGTTATTAACCTAGAAAACTGGAATACCCAAAACATAATCCACACATCAAATGAGATACAAGAAGAAAGCAGGAGTGGTCCCTGGTTCTGGAAAGACTCAGTGAAACAGTATTTGGCAAAACCAGAACGGGGAACTGGGAAGGGGTGGGAGGGAGGACAGGGGAAGAGAAGGGGGCTTACGGGACTTTCGGGGAGTGGGGGGGGCTAGAAAAGGGGAAATCATTTGAAATGTAAATAAATTATATCGAATAAAAAAAAAGACAAAAAAAAAAAAGAATCATCTTCAAATGAAAATAAAAATATTTTTTGACTTAACTCAGCTGAGGACCTCAGCCACAGACTTATCTTGGCCACAAGCAGCTCAGATCCCCTCTTTTTCCCTTCTCCCAAGATCCCTGGCTCATCTCCAGCTCCATGTCTCAGCCAGCAAGTAAGAGAAGGGAGGTAGCTGGCTGCTTGTTTCCAGCTAACAGCAATGGAATGCCTTGGCCTGGACACTCAGTAGCTCCCTGCCAGCTGGCTGGGGACCATTCCTCTGGGAACTCAGTGAATCACACCTCCACAGTGCATTTGGCTCCTGCAAGCCTTGGAGGGTTGGAGACTTGTGCCTGCCAACAGTAAGGGGCTGAGGCCCAATTTCTGAGCCTGGATCATGTTGGGGCCCCTGGAATTTCTGAGTACAGGAGGTTTCCCAGCTGCAGGGGAAGAGTGTTAATCCAGAAGCAAGGAGTATTCAAGCTGGACTGTGCTGCTGCTCCTGGCGAAAGTGTTCTCCCTGCCCCTCCTGCAGGCAGAGGGTATCAGATGTGGACACGAAAAGAGCACAGACAAGGCTCCCACCTCTCCTTCATGACCACGTAAGGGTCTGTTTTGTTAGCTCTTCAGCTAGCATGGCTTTAGCACAAACAAGAGTGATGCACTGGGCTAAACATACAGCCAACTGCTTTTATTTAAATGTGGGGCCTTTATTTAAATAGACTGGAAACTGATGACCAAGAGGGCCACCGCTACTGAGATATGCCTTTTACTTCTGCATTAGAAGTACACATTGTAAGCCTGGGCCCTTTCTCAAAGTAGGGATTGGATTCAACGAAATTTTAGCTTTTTGTTATGAATCATTCTTTAGCTGGTGGTTGAGGAGGCACCATTAGATCTAAGCTGTGTGGGAATTATCCTCCCCAGGCCAAAAAACGTCACCTTGGTCAGCACTTAAAAAAAAAAAAAAAAATAGCAGCCAGCCTTATGCCCCAAGCAAGGCCTGTAAGCAAGGCTGGCTCGGTGCTGCTCCTTGCGGATTTGGCTAGCTCACTGGCCAGACCACCTCTCTCTTCAGGTACTCACACAGCCTTCTCCAGAAGGGAAAAAAGACACAGAAAGACAGGTTAGCTGAGCTGTACAGGTCTGTGGCATGATGGGAAACAGAAGAAACAATGAGGAAATTGTATCCTTGCAACGTGAGAGAAAGAACTTACAGGCACGAAAACACAGAATTACAAGAAGTTTCTTGCAGCCAACTGTGGAGAAAAGCCCTGTTTCTGGTCCTGGTTCTTCCCAGTGTTACCATGTTTCTGCTTTCCAGGTACCAAGGCTGGAGGCAATGGAAGGGAGGCTGTATACCTGGGTGCCCTTCCTACCCGCTGTCCTGCTTCCTTCTATAGGGAAGAACTTGGCTTGAAGGAGCCAAGGGCACCCTTTTCTCTCTGATTCCCATCAGTTCTTTTCCAGCATCCCATTACTGGCCATCTACCATCACTACTAATGCTTTTATAAACATTTCCTCCAACGGGATAACAAAACAAAACAAAACCTTGCTTATGAGCCCATTTCATGTTTCTCTTATTTCATTCAGTCTTACCCTCACTCTGTTTATTCCAAAGCCCCAGTTCAAGTTCAGTGGCCTTCCTGATACATTGCATGCTTTCCTTCTTCACGAGTCGGAGCTGCCTGTGCATCACGACTCAACTACATCTCAGAGATGCAGGTAGGTCTGATGGATTTTCTGCTTGCTTTCCCATGGACGTTGCCTTTCTTCTGCTCTTTTTATAGTGACTAATTAACAAAGCTAAGTCCCTGGCAGGAAAGAAGAGGATGGAGAAGAGGAAGGGAAGAATCAATGAGTAGAGGAACTGGAGAAAGAAACAGAAAAAAGCTAAGAAAACCCACACATTCCTTTCTCCTTGGAACATAATCTATGCCACAGCAGCCGGGTGTGCATTTCTCCACCTTGATAACTATTCAGACTATAACATGGCTTTGTTGTTGTATTGCTTGCTTGCTTGTTTTGGAAATCTGTGCTTTCATTTCCTAACAATTTGGCAGTACCGTTTCTTCACATTGGGGAGATGGAGTAACATCTGATCATTGGATAGCATCTTAAGTGAAATGAGATGTGGCGTTTTTGGAAAAAGTCACTAAATTCAACTTTGAATCATCTGTCATTCAAGTTTCTGGTCTGATTCCACTTTTCAGCCATCACACTGAAAGTTATGACATCTCCCATGGTGCCCAGTGACTTGGTCAATAAATTCCTTGACCCAGATGTTTTCTCTAGCCACACTGACCTCTTTAGGATCCCTCTTCATTTTTCATCTCTTTTTTCATTGGCCCAGTTTCATCACTGTGCCTTCCAGGTCTCTTGGGACCAAGGGTTACTGTTTCTGGTAGAAACATATTCTCTTGTTTGTTAATGTTTGGGTTTTTGCACTGGTGTCTAGTCATCTGGAGTTATGATTGATATGATTTTTACATGTTAATATCTAGTCTTTGTTGGGTGTTCTATTTCTTTAATTTAGGAGAATGGTGGCTATGGATTTCCTGTTAGAGCATCTGTAGTTTGGTAGGTGGCATAGAACAGTGATGGGATAGAAGAGGCTAAGAGTGCCTATGAGAAAGACCTATGAGAAAGGCCTATGAGAGTGACCCTGTGTGCACCAAGAGGCAAAATTTGCAGGGAGATGGAGGTGTGATAAGAGGAGAGGATCCTGTAAGTAGGTTAAAGAGAAATAATAATCAGGAGATAGTTATGAAAGAGTTGAGGGTGGTGTGTGAGTTGGAGTTAAGGGAACAACCAACTCACCTACTGCTGTGATCTACAACAGTAACTTGCCTGCATATGCTGGTGCAATAGTGGCACAGATGTGGGAGTGACCAACCACTTTCTGGTTAGACATAATGTCCATTCTCCAAAGTGGAACCTATTCCAAGCATTGATTGGGTGGCCAAGAATATGATACTAGATAGGTCATGGGTCTAGAGGGAAACCAAATACTTACCGGCCTTTTGTTGGTATATTATGATTTCCAGTTTTGTTCTTATGGGGTTTGGTTGTTTTTGGTGTTTTTGAGACAGGGTTTCACTGTAGGGCCCTGGCCATCCTGAAACTCACTTTGTAAATGAGGCGTGCCTTGAACTCAGAGACTGGCTTGCCTCTGCCTCCCTCCCACCCAAGTGCTGGGGTTAAAGGAGTGTGTCACTACATCTGGCTGTTCTTATGCTGTTTTCTTTGTCTGTGCATTATTAATTTTTAACTTTTCTGCCTGTTTGTTTTCTAGAATAAACATAACTTTGGATGAGTGGGGAGGTGGGGAGAATTGAAGAGGAGACAAGGGAGAAAAAACTATGATCAGAATTTATTGTATGATAAAAAAAATATTTTAAATGAATACAATTAAAAATGAATTTACCTCACATCCAGCTGTTTGTTAGCCCTTTAATTCTCAGACATAAAATTATTTAGAATCTTTATACTTATACAATTATGTAATAGGAGGTATTTTCAAAGGAAACCTGTGAGTCATCTCCACTGCTGCCCTCTGGGATTAAAAAGGCATCTGAGGCACATGATAGCTAATCTCAGTTGTCAACTTGACTAATCAAGGGATTTTCTTGATTGGATATCTCGAGGAGGCAAATCTGGTTCAACTTCTAGTTTCAGCCCCCACACACTGACATGCCATAAGGAAGCTTTTGCTTTTTTGCCTGCTTGCCCTCATTCTTGCTAGCAAATTTATTTATCCTGTTGCTCAATCAGTCCTTCACAGAGATTAGAACGTCTTTGAGAGTCCAATGCAGACCAAGGTCCTGCTGAGACATACAGCCTTCTGGATGGAACAACTCCTGAATTCTTGGCTTTTCTTTGGGAGACAGCCATTGTTATTGGACTAGTCAACTAGCCAAACTACAAATTGAGCAACTTTCTAAAAACCTCTTCACACACAGCCCCACTCCCCACATCCACACATTAGTCCTGCTGCTCTAACTAACATAGGGCACAACCCTGCCTTTCCACCTTTTCATTAGTGGCACTTTCATTTTTTATTTTTGGTTTGCTGAATGATATACATCTTTGTGAGCTGATTTATACCTGGACAGAGTATAAATTCATGCTTTCTTATTTTTTCCCCAAATTTATTTGGATACTCTTTGTGAGAGATCAAAGCATTTTGGGTAATGGGATTTCCCCTTGGGAATCAAGAGGACATGCTTAAGTTCATGTGTGCCTGTGTTTACAATGGATGCTGATGCTGTGGCTTGGGATACCCAGTCAGCAACCATTTCCCATTAACAGTGCTAAATTGGTGGTGTACAAGATGCACTGTTACTAACAAAGTACACAGGAGTCCTTAGATGGTAATGTGGAAAGCACTACTGCAAACCAGTGTGAAAATGCAGAGGAGACAAAGATATTTCTGAATGGAGGTAGTCCTTGAAAGCCATGCTAAAATAAGCATCCCTCGGGCTAGAGAGATGGTTCATGGTTAATGGTACTGTGCAGCTATTCTTCCAGAGAACTAGTTTGATTCTCAGCACCCACATGGTGGCTCATGACTACAAGCAACTCTAGTTCCAGAGGATCTGATGTACTCTTCTGGCTTCATGGGTACCAGATGTGCACATGGTCTATAGGCATATATGCAGACAAAACTCTCATACACATGGAATAAAACAGAAATTTAAAAGAAGTGTGAGGAGGGCTGGAGAGATGGCTCAGCCATTAAAGGCTTGGCTCACAACCATAAAAAGAAGTGTGAGGGAAAAGTCTCTATATTACCAGATTTTCATTTGTGTTTGTGTATCTCTAGATAAAAGGATAGTATATAAAAAAGGAGACAAGTTGTCAGATTTTTAACCATGTTATCACCCTTCCTCAGAGTTGGACAAAGCAATAAAAATAAGAAACTTAGGGCTGTTAGCATGCTTGGTACAGCCCTGTGTATGTGAGGTTCATTATTTTATACCACCAATTAATTTCCCAGCATTTCCATCTCCATCTAGTGAATACATATAGCAAATTCAACTTGTGTGATGGCTACTATTCTCAGTTGTCAGTTTTACTACATCTGGAATTAACAAAAACCCTAATGACTGGGCATACGTGTGAGGGATTTTTTTAATTAGATTATCTGGTATGGAAAGACCCACTTCTAATCTGGGTTTTTGAGTCAGGAAGGTAAAACTTTAATCCAGATTTTTGATTTTTGAGGTGGGAAGATCCATCTTTAACTTGCACTACAATACTTCTGTGGAAGAAAAAAAATAATCTCTTTGTTTGTTTGCTCTTGTTAGCAAGTACATTTCTTCCCTGGCATTAAATCCTACTTCTTTGGGATTTCAGAGAATACTGAAGACCACGGATTAAACAACTACTGGATTCATGGGCTTTCTGTTAATAGGTAGCCATCATTGGATTAGCTGGACCACAGCCTGTAAGTCATTCTAATAACTCATATATGAGTGTGTGTGTGTTCTTTCTATGATCTCTGTCTTTCTAGAGAACTCTAACATAAGTGTAATATAACCCTGGAACTAGAGTTGCATGCCTTTATGAACTACCATATAGGTACTGAGAATCAAACCACGATCCTTTGGCATAGCCTGTGCCATTAACCAATGAGCCCTCTCTCCAGCCCCATGGAGGCTTACTTTATCATGGTTTTTAATGACTAGCTCCATTCAGAAATGTCTTTGTCTCCTTTGCCTTTCATGCTAGTTTGTAATAGTGTTCTCCACATTACCATCAGAGGCCTCCTTCCCATGGGCTAACTCTAAAGTCAACTATAGCCTAGGGAGTTTTCTTGAGAAAATGTCCTGTCTGTTTTTAAAAATAGGATTTAAATTTTTTTTTTTAAAAAAAGGTCCAGTAAAATATTTCAGTACAAAGTTTTTTATTGACACTGTAAGAAACATTTTTATTATTCATTTATTTTTTCTTTGTTACAAAAGGACTAAGTGGTTCTGAAAGCCAAGGCAGAGTTCGTGTTTCTGGGCTGCCATTCCCATGGCTTATGAGCACGGAGCAGCCACAGGCTTTTCCAAGGAAGGCCCAAGGCCATCACATCCCGACTCTACATCTACAATACTTGAATGTATTTACATGTGTTGTTCTTTAAAAAGGATTACACATTTTCTTCTTTAAAAATCTAAAAAATGGTGGAGAAAAGGAATGCAGTTTATCTCACACATTTGCAGGATATACAAGTGTAACTTGTCAGAGGAGAACACCCTCCTATTAGCTTCAAACAACACAGGGAATCAGAGCACCCAACACCGCAGACTGCCACAGTCCCGTGTTTGCTTCCTGGAGACACTGTCTGGGCATGCAGCCTCTGAGTGCTGAGTGGACAACAACAACAACAACATCTGGTCCTTCTCATTGACAAGAGAAACATAAAATAAGGCACATACATCGCGAGAATCAAAACCTGTGGCTCAGGACAAGCCAACATGTGAGGAGCAGGGAAGTGAGTTTCTTAATTCTTTAGGAAAATTATGAAAAAAAAACATTTAACACAGACATTAAACAAGAGTGCCATGTATGGGCCTGTACTTTCATTCAAAAAGCAGCTGTGTGTGACTCGAGAGAGTCAAAGCTGTTTCTCCTAAATACAACAGCCAAGGAATGGAAAGAGGCTGCTGACCGTGAGTGCATTTTTGACAGGAACCACCAAGCCTGAAGAGATCTCATGTCCCATGGGGTAGCTTTAGTGACCAAATGATCTTTCTTGAACCAGACTGTCATGACAGATCATTGAAATCTTGGGACAGAACACTTTTCACCCTCCTTTGGTTTTTTTTTTTTTTTTTTTTTTACTTGTATCCTGAAATCTTTATATTAAGAAACGTCAGATATTGAGTGGAAACACCAATTCCACAAATCTAAAGGAAACAGCTTAGAAACTAAGAAAGAAAACAAACAATTAAAAAAAGGACACAATGAAAAAGTCAAAAGCAGAAGGTAAGGAGGCAAGGGTGCTGGCCCTGTGCACTGCCCATCTCCTAGGATGGGGGACCGCCAAAACGGAAAGCCACTGCACTTGAGAACTTCAAGGTCACACGCAAGGCCTCCACCTAGAGAGGTCTCTGCTGCAGGAGGCAATGGGTGTGACCAGGGACCAAACTAATTCTTCTTGCTGAGGAAGAAGTATCCCCGATCCCCCTTCTTTGAAACCAAAAGTAATAAAGAGAGTTGGCCAAATAATAAGGCATGCCAGGTCATACCCAGACCAGAGACGTAAAAACAAAAAAACCTTAGATAAATGAAATTCATGGATTCCATCACCCATTTTGTGATGACAACGTGACCTGTTTGAGGCAAAAAGAAGTCTTGCTGTATTTACTCTTCTGAACTGTCCTCTGATTTATAAGGAACCTCTGGGAGAAGGCTGCAGGGCATGGTAAACTTACAGATTGTTTTTACTGGTCCTGGGGACATCTATTAGAAAGCAAACTGGCTAGCTTAGCCACAAAGTCATCCTACATGGCAAAGTTTTCTTCCCTGTTGAAATTTGGGCTCCAAAAGAGAGAAAATAGGCATGAGCAAAATAGGTTGGTCATAATATTCTTCCTATTACCTAACACCTACTGGGTTTTCATCTTCCTACTCCTAATTTTATAGGCAGGATTTAAGAAGAGAAGTCACACAACCCTGTCAAGAATCACCTTGGGGAATTCCAATATTGGGGGTGATGGGTAAACATTTTACTCTAATCGTTTACAGTTTTAAAGTATTATGCTAGATAATCCACATACTGTGTACACATAGTATGACTCTCATGTTTGATCTGTGTGTGAAGAGCAGCTGCACTGTGTAAATCTTTAAAAATCTGAATACAAAACAAAAGTACTGGTCCAATGTTAAGGACTAATGGTATCTGAAATTCACATGGCTACTAAATATCATCTTTCATACTCTCCAATGCTAAAATTGGTTTAAGCAATTTATTTCTGATGTCAATGTATGTGAGTTTTGCCTATTACAACTAAGTTTTACACATTTATTTTTTCCTTTATAATAGGGCACTTAGAAAAGACATATTCTCTTGCTGTTGTGAATTTAATAAATGGCAGTGATGTATCCAGTTGTGGGTTGTTTAAATACCTACTTAGAGCTTCATATAGTCAATTCAATTCTCAGTTACCTATGATAATGAGAAGAGGTGAGACCAATGAATAATTATAGTGAGTCCAAAAAAACAGCCCTCAAAGTAATTCTATCCAATTGTTTCAACATATAATTGGTCTAACTTCATACCAAAAAGCTAAAAGTGTGACCTATATGCACAACTGCCTGTCTACTCTCACTGCAGTGCTAAATAACACTGAATGTTCATAACGGTGAAGGGAATGTATGCGAGATAACCGAGAACTGACCATATAGACATACCCATGGGATACACACTTACAGAATTTCCCCCTATAAAAACCCTGATCAAACTACTTCATTTCCAGGATCCCCACATTTCCACTTTTGTGGAGCTGTTAAAAGTATGCCCTGAATTGAATCAAGGTGGAGGATACATAAAAACTTGCTATTTATACTAACTATAGTGCACCCACAAATAATCTTCAAACTCACTATTTATTTAACTCTTGTACTCAGTGTGGGAATTAAAAGTATACATACACACATAAAAGCAAGTCACTGAGTACTGTAAAGAAAAATTTAAAAAATGTGGACCTGTCACCCCTTGGTCACAAGCACACCAATTCCTAGTTCCTGGGATAGCAGAGAAGCTAGCCAAATCTTTTAATTTGATGACTTCTCTTCTAAAAGAAAGAACATGCACATTATACATTTACATTGTTTCACTCAAAAGAGGGCAGGTTTACAGGTTAAAAAACACAAGGGTGATTTGAATGTCACAATACTGGTTCAAACTGAAATGGAAGACAGTTTCTCCCCTAGAATACCTTAGGGTTTTTCAGAGTCCTTTTCCATAAAAGGAATATACTTGAGACACATCCCAGTCAGGTGAGATGAGATTGCTAAAATACATACAGAACTTAAAAAAAGAAAAAAAAATCCAGAGTCATTTCAGTCTTTCAAGTCCTAAAGTTTTACCTCTATTTGTGGTCCTCCTTGCCTATCGCCTACTGCATAACTGCAAGGAACTTGCTTTCTTCTGCAAGGGAGGTCAGCAAAGAACTCATATCCCCAATAGCCATGTTGGTGGTGCTCATGGACAGGGATGGGAATGGGAGGGATGCCCGTGGTGTGGTGAGACGGGAGGAGCTGTGGGAAAGGTTCTGAATGATACTTGGGCTCAAGGCCCCTGACATTAGGCTAGTATGGTCCCCATCATCTATGATAGCATCAAAATCAATCTGCACACCTTCTAGGTCATGACTCTCAAAGCTGTCAACTGTGCTTGTCACCTGGTTAGCACCTGGGGAAAGTAACTCAGAGTTTTCAGTGCCATTCCCCTGGAGCAGGCAGCTGGCATCTGAGAGGGAGAATGAGGCAGCTTTCCTGTCTTGCTGACTGAAGCCCATGGTCTGGTCATAGAACTGACCTGAATAATTCTGCATGTTAGAGCAGAGCTGCTGGGACTGACCTTGTGCCTCCATTTTGATGCTGTTCACCCTGCTGGTCTGACTCATGTCACTGAGCTGTCCTTGTTGCAGAGTGAGGCTGCCCCTTGGCACTGCCTGACGCCTGCTACCCCCATAGCTGGCACAGGGCTGGTAGCCCCTGATAACTGCCATACTCGATGGCTGGCTGCTATTGTCCTGGGTCCCTGGTAGGCAGCTCTCTGTCCCTTGATAGATGTTGATGTGTGAGGTAGCACCAACCTGCCCTAGTACCTGTTGACCAGGGCAGCTGGGCCCCTGGTGTTGCATGCTGCCACTGAGTAGCTGATGGCCAATGTATCCCTGTCCCATTTGATCTTGGGTTTGTATGCCATTCACTGTGTTGCCAGCTAACTCATTTGGTGCCACAGACAGGCCAAAATCTAGCAAACCCCCATTCTCTTGCAAGCTGTTGCCTTTCAGCTTGGACCCTTGAATCCCAGCACCACAGGTACTGTCTAGAGCACTGGACGTCAGTGACTGCCTACTGAGCTGGCTCCCATACTGCTGGCTCTTATAGGGCTGTTCATGGAAAGTATTTCCATTGGTGCCAAGTCCATCCCCACTGTGGATTACAAAGTGCTCTGGGCCATTGAAGGTACTGCCATTCTCCCCGAGGGTCTGATATCCCCCAGCTGGGCCAGTGCCAACCTTCCACAGATTCTGTGGGTGTACCGCCATATTGTTGTATAACCCAAAGCCTCGAGCTTGCTGTACGCTAGGACGCTGAGCACATTTCAGCTTGGAGGATGACAGATCAGAACTTCCAGAACTGACCTCATTCCACTGGATGGGCAAATCAGTTTTACTGCCCTCAGAGCAGGGCTGCTCCAGAGCTGGGTACTGCTGGCCAACATGGCTGTCTGGAAGCCCTGGTAAGTCCAAGTCCTCTGGCTCATGGGCTACTTTGCTATCTTCAGAGATGGCACTCTGCAATGGCTGCCCATACCCTGTTTGGTTCTGGGAATTTAAATACTGTACCAAGTCATCTGGCAGGAAATCTTCATCATTCAAGTTAGCATCAGCATCCATAGACAGAGCCTCCAGGGCAACATTCTCTGTGATGCTGGGGGGGCAAGGGGATGCTTGGGAGTACCGGGGTTGGCTGCTCTCCTGCCGGGTATAATTTTGCAGCACTAAGCTACGCTTTTCCACGGATGGAGGCAAATTTGGAGGATTAAAGCTATTGAGGCTGCTGAAGCGCTGAACCCTGGGAAGTGACATGTTCTCCGAGACTGTTCTCACAGGGTCGCTGGCTCTCCTCACACTGTTCGCTAGTGCGTCATGAGGCATCAGGTGACGCCCTCTGTATGTGTGGCCTCCCCCATCACTGCATCTCCGAGGAGGATGGACTGGAGGCAGGGTCACGCCTGAGTCCCTCCCCTCCCCTAGCAAGGCCATCCTGGTTTTCAGGCTCAGCTTTTCCATGTGGGGCAGAGGTGTGGGTGGTGGGCCACCAGTGGCAGCAGCGTACTTGGCCTTAAGGCGGTATTGCTGCACGGGGGTGAGGCTGAGCAAACTGGGCAGCCCGTCACCCTGGCTGGCCTCGCTGGATCTCCTCGAAGCATCTGTGGAGATGGGATCGTAGGAGTCGGCCACACTCACATTCTGGGGTCGCCCTTCAGCCTGTGATGCCTCGCTGGACCGGCGGCTGGAAAAGCAGGGGGAGATGCCCGAGGATCTGCGGCTGCTCAGGTAGGCAGAGCTGATAGTGCTGGTGTTGCTGTCTCTCCTGTTGAGTGTGTTCAGCACTGTGAAGTCTACACCTGACAGGTCACTTCTGCTCGGGAGGAGTGTCCCGGGCCCACCCGAACTATAGTTGTTATTGGATTGTGTGCCTGGAGGGGATGCACATACGGAGGGGAGAGAGATGGAAAGGTAAACACAGTTTAAGTCAGGTGCCGACATCATTTATAGTTCCTTGAACTAGGCAAACTAATAAAATTTTCTTGGTTTTATGTTTTAGGAGACTAGAGTTGAGGCACTAACCACAAACACACTTATTGTGGAGGTTTTTCTTGCCCTACTTGAACCCAAGCAATTACAATTTCTTCATCAAAATCTGAGTTCCTCACATTTTAATCTTTTTATTCCAGTATTATTCTGCTACCATTTTCAAAATATGGACCATCTGGAAAAGCAGGGCAAATGCTTCAACATCAGCACAGGTTATATAGTCTAGCCTCAGTTTAGGATCTGTGGAGAAACTAACAAATGTAAAACCAAGTGTTCCAGTTGGTCATTTGGTGTGTTCTGGCCACACTGAGAGGGAAAGAAATAGCCTGAGCAGGAAGACAATGGTCTCGCGTGGGACTTACCATTTCCTATGAGAGGAGATACCGCAGGGGCTTTGGACGGTAGAATAGGGTTCAGTCTTGGAAACATTCCATTCACTTGTTTTAGCCTTTCAAGTTTGATATGCTCCATCCATTTGGTCCCTGCCGGGTTTCTCCTGGCTTGCAAAGCAAGGGCTGTGGTTGCCGTGGAAATGGTCGAGTCCATGATCGGGGTTTCATCGATGGCACTGAGGTCTGCTACACTACCTCCATCAGTCAGAGGAAGCTCGAGCCCACTGTTGGAATAGTTGCTGATGGGGGACTGTTGGCTGCTGCATGAAGACTGACCACCAGGGCTTGGCTGAGATGTCTATTGGGTCAAGAAGAAAGGAACCAAATGACATCAGGAAGGGTAAGGGAGAGAAAGCCAAAATGACAGTTCATGCAAGCTAAAACCTTCAGGTTATTAGCAGGTTAAATGAGAAGGAAAACTATGTGTTGGTGGATGTTTGGGCCAAAATGAGAATGGCCCACCAACCAGGCTGATACACAAGGGGAGGTGATGGATGGCAGAGGATGCTAGATGTGCTGTGATCAGAGCTATCAGCCAGGAGACCCTGTTTCAAATGCCAATTATGGGAACATACTTCCTCATTTTCAATTCTATCTCCAGGACATTATTAACCATTCACTACAACAGAATCTTTATGTATATAATGGGATTAATTCTTAACAGATCAATTATTACTGGAAATGAATATAAATCTCAGTGAGTACCTAAGTATAAAGACCTGACAAAGTTAAAGATGAGGTCACAAGCTTTGGTAATTATTATTGTTCCAACTGGGGTTCATTTTGCTGAGCATGCATATAGGGGATTTTCATAAAATACTTTATCTCCTTCCAAGAAGACCCCTCTAGGCTTCAAATTACTTGATGTTTTTCCTGCTTGCCTCACTTTGCTAGTGTTATAGACCTTCAACCAGGGTCTGAATCAAGGTGGCTGTAACCGGTAAAACATCAATCATTTTGCTCCTGTCACACTCAGGAGGGAAGATAGGCTGCAATGGATAGTAGCCCTGAGTTTGTAGAATTATTTTGTGGTTCCTCTTGGTGTTTGCCTCTCTTAGTATGATCTCCTAATCTTAACCAAACAGATGCTGGAAGAGAACTATGTAACTAATGAAAACTTATTCCTAATGACTAGTCTCAATCAAAGAGCCAGGGCTTATGGAATAGTAGGTGGAAAGTCTGCCCAGCTCAGGGTCTGGGGAGTGCCATGTGAACGGACCTATGGCACACAGGGTAGTTCTCACACTGCACAACTAGTTTGTCTATCGAAAACTGCAAGGGTACCTACTGATGAAGTCACATCACAAAAGCTGTGTTCAGAAAAGTTCACTGGCCACTGAAAGTCCTAATATTTAGACCCCCAAGATGGCTAATCTGAGCCTCTGCAGTAACCCCTCCAGTGTTCCTATAGAAACTGGATCCTCTAACGGCAAGTAAAAGACTCACTCAGGGATTCTCAGGTGGGATGAACAAGGTTGCTTAGAAAGTATCTGTAGAGGGAACTCTCTCGGGGAGCCTTGTAGCTCTATTTACTTTCACATTCATTTGCATGAATTCAAGCAGATGTATACTTTCTCAGCAAGTGCCACATGGCACAGTAACTTCAACCTGGGCAACCAAGCAGAGCTAAGAAAGATTTATAAAACGGATTATGAGTATGAAGATTATTAATTATTTTGCCTTGGCAAAGTATTGAGGTATCAACTCTTCAGAGGTTCTAGGAGGCTTTGGGTAACTTTCATTCCTCAACATAATACACACACACACACACACACACACACACACACATATATACATATATATATATATATATAAATACATATATATACATATATAAATACATATATATACATAAATACATACATACATATATACACACATACACACACATATACACATACATGCACAGATCTGTGTATAGGATTATGCACACACATATGCCACCAAACAGGTAAGAAGACACAGGCACTTATAATCAGAAAACTACTTATATGCACTCATTGAATGGAGGTTAAGTTGCTAACAAATTTATCTAGGTCTTTTTCAAAGAACACAGTATATATCTAATCCCACACTTGAATTTATGCTAATCAAGATAGTAATTAAACAGAATTTGAGAACAACTGCTTGGTTGGCCCAGTTTGACTTATTATGAAGTCCCAGGCAAAGTAACAATGAGTCATCACCTGACTTCACAGCTTTCACATGCTATGTTCAAGGCACAGAGCTGCGTAATGCTCACCAAGGATATCACAATGCCATAAAAACCAAAGGAAGATGAAATGGGAAGAAAGTTTGCATGTTAAAATGAAAAAAAAAATAGAGAAGCCAAAAATCCCTCACCTTATTACCCACTGTCCTTAGGAAGTGAGAACAAGACATTTGGGAGCAATAGACAGAAGAGGTGTTGCATTAATAAGAAAAAGGAAGAAAGAATTTAATTTATAGCATGATGACCAACTTAAAGACATGTTTTAAAAGAAATTATATTAGAAATGTAATGTTCATTAATAAGTGTCTGTGAAGGTATCTGGTATTTAATGCCTATGAGCACAACAGCATCTGTTGGGGAAACAGGATCCTGTGATTCACTTCAAGGATCTTCAATTTTCTCACCTGGAAATATACAGTTCGGTCTTCAGCTGTTTGAATTCTATCTTTATAATCTAATTTTTCTATAAATATTCACATGCCAAGTCATTTAAAGAGATACTGCGTACAATTCTGGCAACTCTCTTTTTTTGATGCAGTAGAAGTTATCTTGGGTTGCAGTGACATGCAGATCCAGTCCCTGTCTCCACTCTCCCTGTTCTGCACTGTGACCCTTAATACAAGAGCTGTTAAGCCCATGATCATACACTAATCTTGCCCTTGCCCTATTCCCCCTTCGCTCTGGCAAATCCCACAACTGGTGGCTCTGTCTCCCTCCCCTTCCCCTTCCCCTTCCCCTTCCCCAGGAGGCACTTGCTCTCCCTGTCTGAGTGCTGAATTGTGTCCTCAGGGCCTCTGGCCTTGGAGCACATTGCTAATTCCCCTTCCCTAGCCCCCTCCTTCTATGTGTTTTCCTCTCTGTACATCCCACTGAACTGTAAAGTCCCAAAGAATAAGGACTTCAGCTTATTCATCTTGGGGTCAACAGGGCAAGGAAGACAGAAAACTTATTTGTAGAAAGGCTCAAGGAATTATGCTCTACAGAGTAGCCACGTTGAAGACACTGTGTCTGTCTGCCACAAGTGGTACAGCTATGGATCCGTTTTAAAAGTCAGGTAAGAATCTTAGAAGCTCTCCCTGAGCAAAAATACCGACTAAGCAGATTAACTTCGAGTGAGCAGTCTCAATCGAATAAGAGTGGCCAGCTACAATGAAGGGGGAGAGCGCTGTCCCTCGCCCTGTTCATCTGGGTTTTTCTTAACGAGTCTGGTTGGCTCCGGGAGAACAGGAGAGTGAATGACATACCATGGGCTTTTCAGCCTTGACCGTCTTCACCTGGAGGCATTCTTCCCGCTTTGAGGTAGTGTTGCTCAGCTCCTTCTGCTCACCAAATGCTCCCTGAGTTGGCCGGCCAGGGGACCTGGACTGCGAATGGCTGCCAGAGTCTCTCGGGGGTGGAGGCCGAGGGTGCATGTCCCCACGCTGCTTCTTGGTGACATGAGCCTCAGGGCCGTGCACAGTCTTCACATGTTTCCGGAGAGAGCTGGGGTCTGTGTAGCGCTTGGTGCAGCCAGGGATTTTGCATACATACGGTTTCTAGCAAATTCCACAAAAAAGGAATTATTGATGAATGGCAATAAAAGTGATTATGACTTAGCAGCTGCTCATTTACAATTCTAATTCTTTCAAAGGCACTTGCAGAGCATTCAGGTAGCTCTCAGGTCTAATGACTTAGAAAGCCTATTTGGATATTGCTCAGTGTCCATAGAATCTAGCTTAATAGGTATCATTTAGAGAGCTCTGCAAGTGGTAATAGTGTATAAATTGCCTTTACATTGTCGGAAGCCTTTATGCTGTGAGTGGGAATATCACAGCTCTCCATCTACTGATGATGATAATGGAGAGAGGCTCACAGGAAGATGCTATCAGGACAATTTTATACACCTTACAGGAGGTGCTCTGTATGAAGAAATTTATTATCTTGGTTCTGAGATATAATAATCCGTTGCTTTGAAAAACGTGCTATTTGTACACAGATATTATAATAAGAAGAAATAAAACTAAGCTGCCCAGAGCTGTTCACATGTTGTTTAACTAAATGTGTTCATTTGGGTAGCTGGGTAGCCTTACAACTGTTTGGGGTTCAGATGTAAAAATCCTCAGATGTTCTCTGGTCCCTAAATTTCAGACTATCCACTCACCCATTCCATACACCACTCAAGGCTTGAGGGATTTATGGAAGACCAGGACTCCCTCCCAATCTGCTTGCCTCAGACTTTCCCAGTCTACACATGGCAGAACTACTTCCTGCTAATTTTATTTTCTCCCTGAGTCATCTCCATCATGCTTCCTGATACAGTTATAAACACTGGGACAGTTATAACAAACTATTTATATAGGTCACACAACTGGTCCCTTTGTTAATTAACAATGCCAGAATGGTGATTTTGTTTCCTTGCCTTCCAAAATAGTAGAGTTATGGGATGCTGGGATAAGTAAAGTCAGTTCTGCTTGCCTAAGGGCTCTACATCCACAATCTTTCAGACTGAAAACACTAAAACTTCACACCTGTAGTCTGAAAACTTTATGCGTGTAGTAATCATGAAATAGATATCTCTTGTTGCTATTCCCTAAACAATACAGCAGCTATTTACATAGCATTTACAATGCAGCAGGCATTAGATATAATTGGAAATATGAGAGGGTATGTGTGTATGTATGTATATACATGTATGTGTGTATGTATGTATGTATGTATATCAGATTCTGGTGTGGGTACGGGTTCTGGACATGATCCCTTGCTGAAAGCATGAGAAGATTATATACTTCCATCTCTGTATACCAGAAGCTAGTATATAAGAAATCATCATGAAAAGTGTGGTTAAAATAATATCTCTTATCCTTGCTGAACATCTTGTCTTGCAGAATGCATGTCTAAAAGATGCTTTTTCACTAAAAGCCTAAGGCCAGAATGAGAGCAACCTAAAATGCCGAAATTCTGTAATGTAGAGAAGTGAAGATTTCATACATTATCTTGAGAGACTTTACCTTCAAATGTAAGATTCAGTTGGATAGGATTGATTCCCATTAACTACAAATTATGTCTACTCAGGAGCTCGGTGATTTGCCGCATATACATGATGACATGAGAGTACAGGATTCCATGCATTAGGGACAGAAGAATGGCTCTGACAGTTAGTGCCATTACCTTTGGGTGTTTGTACATCAACCCTGTGCTTACTCAGGGCACTGATGGGACAGGAGGCTCCACCAGCAGAGTGCCTGATGCAGGTGTGTGGGCAAGAGGTGGGAGGACAATGACAGCGTACTGGACAGGGACAAGAAGAACTACACTTCCTATAAACACATGCATGTGCATGTTAAGATTAGCCTGGAAATGAGTTCACAGCTGATGGGCAGTGAGCACGAAGACGTACATCAGAACTAGCATTTTCAAGACCAATGGCATACATCAGCAAACCTGTGACTATGTACTCTTGCATATGAACATGCGTGTTAAATGTCACCTACAAAACCCCATAAGAACACAGGTTCTGGAAGTTTCTGCTAAAAAAAAAAGAAAACAAAAAACAAATAACCACAACTCTGGAGCTTGTGATAGCAATAAAATGTCAAGATAATAGCAGATGCACTAAGGGGTCAGCTTTTCATGTCCTGGACATTCAACCCCAGGCATGATGGTTACCATTTTGACTTGCATATTCACATACCTTTGGAAAGCAGCTGATGCATTTTCTCCCAACTATACAATTTTTTCAAAGAGAGGACTAAGTTCTTTTTCTATAGCCTACACTAGCTGTGAATTCTCTCACCCCAGCTTCCCAGTTGCTGGGATTATAGCATTGAGCTAACAATCCCAGAAAAATTTTATTTTTCACTGGGCAGTGATGGTGCACACCTTTAATCCCAGCACTTGGGAGGCAGAGGCAGGTGGATTACTGAGTTGGAGGCCAGCCTGGTCTACAGAGTGAGTTCCAAAACAGCCAAGGCTACACAGAGAAACCCTGTCTCAAAAAAAATTTTTTTTTTCATTGAACATCAAATGAGTGCTACTATATGCAAGATTCCTGCACACAAAGATATTCAATCTCAATGAATTTAAGATCCTTTGTGGAATCCTTTATATTTTGTATCCAGAATCTTCTTTTCTGGTAGGAAAAAAATGTGACCATGTAATATGTAAAAACATAGTATAAAGAATGAATCCTAAAGATGTAGACAATTTAGGACTTCTATTTGGGTAGAGATAATCCTGGGAGGTGTGTCGGTTATTAAAATCTGGGCTTCTTTCCCATCCCATGTGTACCTAAGGTGCCTGTAACTGCATATGGTCCACAGTAAACCGTTGCTCAACAGAGCCTTTCTCATGAGGAAGTACTTTAGCTAGGTAGCAAAAACGAAGAATGAGATTGTATGCAACAAAGCAATGACAAGATGATGCCTGAAAAAGGTCCTGCTCATGAGTGGTCTGGAGCATGGGCATAAATGTGGCTCCAGGAGGAATGCAAGCTGTCTGATCTACAATGAGGAATCCTTTCAGAGGCCGCTGCTATACAGCCCAGGGGCCCTGAAGGAGCAAGGACAGCGTCATAGAAAATGCCATGACAGCTTTTCTGTTACGTAAGGGACTTGCTGTCCAGATCTACCCTGCAGAATTCTTAGCTCTACCCAACATAGCAAAAAGTCTTCACACATAACTTCTTTGCTTAGCAAATAAGAGAAGTCAGAAGTAAGACAATAAATAAACACAAGTGAGTACCAGGATTTATTTAGGATGGACTGACTTGACTTACAAGAATCTGGATTTTCAGGACAGGCCTATCTTCTGTATATGTGAAACTGTGCCAGCTTCCATATTCAAAACCAAAGAGCCCCATGCATGTTATAGAGAAAAATGACTTGAGTGTTTGTGAATGAATCTTAATTAAGATAACCCATTTAAATACCTTAATCAAGGTAACCCATTTAAATAAGTTGTTCACTCCTGGTAATAACATTATTGCCCAAGTCATCTTCCAGTTTCCTGAGATGTTTAATTCTCATATAATCCTGTATTTGTTAACCTCACCCAAGAAAAAAATAAATAACTAGACCATACCTAAAATAAGTAGATGTGTATGTATGTTTTAAGTTCATAAAATGAAAATCTATGTATTTGTACATCCCAGTCTCAATATACTCAATGACCAAATTTCTCTACAGCAGGAAAGTTGGGCCTAAACTCTACAAAAGGAATGAATGCCTTCTTTTACTTAAGTATATGAAAGATAGCTAATTTAATTACTATGCTAATTGAAATTCCAAGCAAAGATTTTCAAACTCTATGAATTGAAATTGAGCTTGAGAGATCAACAACTGAGGACATTCTTAATGTTGTATAATAATTCCAGAACATTCCAGCACTCCAAAATCAGCAGTCTGCTATTCCCTCAGCCAAGTGTGGAGTTTAAAGTATGATCAGATCAGACTATCATTTTAGACAGTGTCGATTATCTCATAAAAGGTCATTTTAATCTGTTTTATTCTGTCACCAGGACTATTCCCCCTACCTCTGCTTAAAGCCTAACAGCTCCTAAGCAGAATGGCTCACTTGGTTTAGATACTGCAGGTTGTGAGACTAGCCTACAGCTGACGAAGTCATAATGGTCACTCGGAAGTCTCATACAGGCAAATTTATCCTTTTGCAACAATGTCTCAGATAAACCAAGGACACATTTTGCAGGCCTGAACTATGTGCTGTTAGTAATCCCATTTCTATCCAAAATGAGGGGAGCTTTTTTAGACTTTCAAGGGACAGTTTACACAGGAGCCAATATTTCAGCTATACCTCCCAAACAGAAGTTATATGTTTTTAGTCAGATATGCATCAAAGCCTAGCTTAAACAAATCTGCAACCATTTTTACACTTATCAGTAGTCTGGGGATAATTATCTAAAAATAATGGCAATACAACAGAAACCACTATGATGAAACTCTGTTCATTTTATCTTAAATAAAAGACTTAAATATTAACTGGGCTTATAAGAATAACTTCTAAGTTCCTCTGGAATTGAGATGCCTATAAATTGTATTTAAGCTGTGTGCTTGATGAAAATAATTTTAGATATCATACATGTGATAAAACTGCTCTCTCCTAAAAAACAAATAAAATTGGATGCTTTTGGGAGTGAGCTGTTTGTCACCTGCCAGTGTGATGATTCTGAATGTCTTTAGACAGTACCAGGTCTTACTATGTGTAGGTCCAAGCTATTAGAGCAGGCAGCCTGAACTCTAATTTAAATGCTACTACTGTCTAGCCAGTAGGTGGCAACAGGAAACTAAGTCCAGCAAGGGTTTTTATAGAATTTCTTCTTCATCTGCATTACTCTCTAAACAGGATCCATCCTTGAGGCCTCATACATTCACCTGAAGACCTGCACGATCTCAGGGCTCACTCACAGTTGGAACAACCCAGAGAAAATAAAACAGAACACATCTGCTGTAGCAGATATATGCCCCGTGGAAGCTCACTGTTCGCTGGTAGCTTTGGGAAGCAGAGGAGGCTTACCTCATTGGAATGTGTTCTGTTTTGGTGCTTGGCCCGATCTGAAGCATTAGAGAAAGCCTTGTTGCAGCCCTCATGCTCACAGACGTATGGCTTCTCTCCAGTGTGAGATCTCAAGTGCGTTTTCAGGTTTTCGAGTCTTGAGTAGGCTTTTGTGCAACCTTCAAACTGAGGACAACAGGTAAATCTGGACCACTCTACACAATAGCAGCTGCCGCTTGTGCTCAACCCCCTCTCCAAGTGGATAAAAACTTGACCTTTCAAGGGTCAGCAGCTTTTCAAAACCATGGAACAAAAACCCCACTAAACTCTGCATTTATTGGGATTCAGATGTGGCTTGGGGCAGTTGAAGACAAAGCATTGTCAGTGCCTGTAAAACTCCTGAAGGCTTTTTTTCCCCTCCTATTTTTTTTAATAGACAGCTCAATGTGGACAATGAATTTCATTATCTGTTCATTGATCTCCTCCAATTCCCACTGATTTCAGATTCAGCACAAAGTTCATTAATATGGCTTTGTGTCCCTACAAAGGCATGGAATTTGATCATGTTTGTAAAGGCCCTTTAAGATGTAAAGTACCAGGGTCTGTGCAGCACTCTGAGCAACTCTAGAGAGAACATACAGTCTCACTGCAGCCCCAGCCTAGTCCAGAGGCTTCTATGCACTGTGATGACTGAGCAAGGAACGAGGAGACATGATAACCACGGGCAGCTGACGAGGCCTTGCCAAAACGCTTCGGGTGAGAAGCGAGCCGGGCTCGTTTTAGTTTTAAGAATATATACAACTAATATTTGAAACATAATGAAGACACAACAAGTTCATTTATGTTTCATACCATATGCACACTAACTAATAATAATATTATTCAACAGTTTTAGGGCAACTGTGTTGTGACCACAAGTGGTTGCAAAGGTAATGAACAAGTCTTTCTAACTAGTACATTATGTTAGCACCCAGAGCCTTGTGCATGGTAGTTAAATGCTTTGATATGAACTATATCCCAAGCCCAATATGTTGAATTTTGTTGTTCATAAAGAATGCTCAACTTAGGGCCTGTAAGATGGGTCAGAGTGCAAGTTGTGTAAACTTGACCACTCGAGTTTGATACCTGTAACACACCTAAATGTGCATCAGAGAATCAACTCCACAAAATTTATCCCTTGACCACTACACCCACAAATAAAAAAAATTAAACTGAAAAATAAATCAACTCTGTGGTTTGTCCTGCAGTGTGCAGACTTGTGGGGATATGACAGACACAGAAGGCATGGGCTCATGGAGCCAGTCACCTGACTCCTGCTTGTGACGCTGCAGAGATGGCCTGTTTAAAGCCCAGCACTAAGGCACTCTGTACAAACAGTGCTCTGTCTCTCTTCTCATTACCCTTTCGGGTTCTGGGGTCAACAGCATGCAAAGCCCTTGAGAATAGGAAAGCTTACAGAGTAACGTGTCACACTTGCCGGTGTGAGGGGACACTGAGCATCAGGCATGTACTTACTGTACATTTGTGAGGCTTTTCCCCCGTGTGTCTTCTCATATGCACTACCAACATGTACTGGGCTTTGAACGGTTTCTGCTCTCTTGAGCAATCAAGCCAGCGGCACACGAACTCCTTTTTTTCTCCATGAATGTGGTCATTATTGATATGCTGGGGTTGAGGAAGAGAGAAATCAAATTAAAATGTGTTAGCCATTTCTCAAAGAAACAAAAGGAAGTGAAAATTGCTCAAATTTGAAGCCTTGAAGATTACACAAATAATTTACTACATCACAGATTTTTTTTTAAAAAATTCCAGTACATACAGTCCTAAGTCCATTTGCTGTTGCTAACTGACTGTGAAGCAAGCATGGGAAGTGCAACTGGGTACAGAATTGACATCCAGAAAAAAAAACTTGAGCCTGAAATCTGAAGAATACAGGGAGTACTTGGGATTTAGGGGTGGGGGGGTGGTTTGGACAGAACGCATATGCATCCATGATTTTATAACAAGGCTCAAGAAAGCACAACTTTGGTTTAGATTTCGGACAAAATCTTCTTGAATAATAACCCTACAGAAATACGTGCTAAGAAAGAGAGAGAATCTGCTATCATTTCCATCAAACTTTAGAATTCTATTAATAGGCTAAACATTTTCTCAGATTATTTTATGTGTATCACTGCTTTGCTTGCACATGGTGCCTGGCGTCTATGAAGGTCAGAGAGGAAAATCAGGCCCCTAGGACCTGTTATGGATTGTTGTGAGCTGCCATGGTTGCTGGGAACCAAAGATTCTGGGTCCTCTGCTAGGCAACAAGTCTCTTAACCACTAATCCAGTGGTTCTTAATCTTCCTGATGCTGCAGCCCTTTAACACAGCTCCTCATGTTGTAGTGACTCTGACCATAAAATTATTTTTGTTGTTACTCAAGTGTAATATTGATACTGCTATGAATGATAATGTAAATATCTGTGTTTTCCTTGAGGCTCAGACAATACCTGTGAAAAGGTCAATCAGCCCAAAAGAGGTCATGACCTACAGAAACACTACATTAAGCCATCTCTTCACACCCAGGCAAATTTTTTAAAATACAAAATGAAGGTGGATTTCCTCAAATTTCTCATCAATCCTAGGCTTTGAAGTTAGCTACATCTACATCTTTAGAAGGATGTGTGAAGTGCCTTCCAAGAGGACACATGAAAAACCTATAGTAATACCTGAGGAAGAGCAAGGCAGTTCTCCAGAGACAACTACAGTGGATGTGCCTTTACTGCCACTGGTACAAGTCTGCAGTGCCAGTATTGAGAGCCTGAGTGGAGAACACTGCCAACAGAAAACTAGACGGGACTTCACAGTGAGCCCTTTTCTCAAAATACCAAATGAGCTTATGTATAGTACTGAAATACCCAGTCCTAGATTATCAGGAAAAACTTTACCCTGATTATTTTTTTTTTTAATTCTCTGGTCAAGTTATGCTTTATTTGCCTTATTTTAAGGCTACCCGCTATGTTTTTTCAAATACAGATATGTATCTCTTAAAGGTCATCCAGTAATTAAAATTTTCTTGAGTTCTATTGTAGTAATGACACTGCATTTGATATGTGCCTCTGAACACTATAGCTTAGAGACCTAGTGGGAATTTTTTGCTACCAGAAACTGGCTTTCTTGAAGAGTCTTCTAGGTGGCTGATTGCCTGAGGATAAAAATTTTGCATGAAAAAAAATAGTTTTCTGTATAATTTCTAGAAGTTAAAGCTGAGAAAACGAAGTCATAATGCTCCTCCTCCCTTTGCACAGCAATCAGAATGCCTGGTGAACTGCAAACACTGAGCAGCATGTGACAGCACACACGGACACAATTGTGTCATGTGGGACTACATGCAACAGAGCACAGTGACAGCAGAACTGGTCTCCTCCTGAACTTCCTTTCATAAGCTAGCTGTCATAGGAAGCAGTGTCTTAGACATTACAACTGTGTGCATAATCCACAAAGAGAACAGATGTGCACCACAGGGAATTCAGTGCTGCAATGTAGAGTCTGAGTCAAACACCATGCCTGCACACTGTCCTGGATGGTCTCAAAGAAAGTCTGCATATATATACAACGTTCTCTGACAGGAAAAAATAGATGAGCACATAGGACCATCCCATAAAGTGGCTATTGTTTCAGTTTTTCCATTATTGGAAATTAACAAATTGGTCCTGGTCCTAAAACACTTGGAAAGAAGATGGGGAACAAGGGAGGCTGGGGGGGATTGGGGGGGTAGAGGGGGAGGATGGAGAAAGGAGGATGGAATACAGAGAGAGGAAGAAGGAAAGATTATGATAGGAAAACACAATTCTGTTTGTGCCGAACAGCCTCCTAAGTCTCATATACTCATCTACTCATTCTGAGGCTTAGCAGTTACATAGTATCCGCTGAGTCCATCTGCTCTACCAAGCTAAGGAAATATTGCCAGTAAGAGACACCCTGAACACTTGTTTATCTTAATACAACTTTGCTTTACCTGGTATTTAATGTATAGCATTTCGTTACCTT
Source organism: Apodemus sylvaticus (assembly GCF_947179515.1). Lineage (NCBI taxonomy): Eukaryota > Metazoa > Chordata > Mammalia > Rodentia > Muridae > Apodemus > Apodemus sylvaticus. The sequence goes on from NC_067485.1 coordinate 50,988,225, forward strand.
AACATTACTCTCAAGGATTCCCAAAAGCTCTTAAAGATATCTAGGCAGGGCCCACTCTTTCCCTGGGGGCCAACGGGATGCAATGATGGCAATAATTCTCTCCTCCCTTGCCTTCAGGACAGTGTGTGGTAAGCCTGTTGCACTAGGCCCAGTGACGATGGGGAGTGAAGCAGACATAATTTCTACCCTAAGGAAATTACAGTCTCCTGGAGAAAAACAGATAATAACTTAAATTGCTGCATAATTACAGTTGTGATAAGCATTATGAAGGGAAATAATGGGTTTCATAAAAGCATGTGAGAGGGGTCCAAGATCAGTGTGGTTCGTCAGGAAGCAGGGGTCAGTTCAAATGAAACCACACTGAGAGCTGAGCGAAGCCTCACCAGGTGTGAGGTCAGGCTGAGAGTGGAGAAAAGGGGGGACTGTGGCAGACACAAGAAAGAGAAGCAGAAAGTCAGATCTGGGTGCCTTTGAGGACGGTGGTGACGCCCACACAAGAAAGAACTCACCAGGTAGGCCTGGCAGGCTCCAGGCAGTGTTGCTCTTTGGCATGGTGAGCAAGTACAAGCTCTCCGAGGGTTACACACACACTGTCCAGAGGGTTACATACACACTGTTCAGAGGGTTACACACACACTGTCCAGAGGGTTACACACACACTGTCCAGAGGGTTACACACACACTGTCCAGAAGGTTACACTCACACTGTTCAGAGGGTTACACACACTGTTCAGAGGGTTACACACACACTGTTCAGAGGGTTACACACACACTGTTCAGAGGGTTACACACATACTGTCCAGAGGGTTACACACATACTGTCCAGAGGGTTACACACACACTGTTCAGAGGGTTACACACATACTGTCCAGAGGGTTACACACATACTGTCCAGAGGGTTACACACACACTGTTCAGAGGGTTACACACACACTGTTTAGAGGGTTACACACACACTGTCCAGAGGTTTACACACATACTGTCCAGAGGGTTACACACTCACTGTCCAGAGGGTTACACACTCACTGTCCAGAGGGTTACAGACACACACTGCCCAGAGGGTTACACACACACTGTCCAGAGGGTTACACACACACTGTCCAGAGGGTTACACACACACTGTCCAGAGGGTTACACACACACTGTCCAGAGGGTTACACACACACTGTTCAGAGGGTTACACACACACTGTCCAGAAGGTTACACACACACTGTCCAGAGGGTTACACACACACTGTCCAGAGGGTTACACACACACTGTCCAGAGGGTTACACACACACTGTCCAGAGGGTTACACACACACTGTCCAGAGGGTTACACACACACTGTCCAGAGGGTTACACTCACACTGTTCAGAGGGTTACACACACTGTTCAGAGGGTTACACACACACTGTTCAGAGGGTTACACACACACTGTCCAGAGGGTTACACACACACTGTCCAGAGGGTTACACACACACTGTTCAGAGGGTTACACACACACTGTTCAGAGGGTAAGGCACGGGATATGGGGCCAAGGCTCACAAAAAAGGCAATGCACTTCAGATCTCCAGCAAGAAGGCTGTGGGGCTAAACCAAAACACCAGAGGCCTTGCACATCTACCCCATGGTGGACATGAGGGAAAAGTAAGAGGAGCTGCCTGAGCAGCAGGAGGAGGGGTCCACAGTGGCTGAAATATAATCAAATACTCGTTTTCTTGTGTCCTGATGACACATCTGAAGCGTTGAACATGAGAGGTCTCCAGTGGCACCCTGGGTCCTGGCACTATCCTATGAACTGAAAGAGAAAGGGTAACAGCTGTCCAGGTCCCCGGCCAATCCCTGCCAGTGACAGTGTGGGGAAAGCTCTAGACTGTGTCTAAGCTGAGTACTCCAGGTATTGAAAGTAGCCGGGAAGAACCTGTGTATAATAGTGTCGCCTCTAAGCAGGAAGAACCACCAGCAAGCACAGGAGCACAGCAGCAGGGAACATCAACTATACTCATGCTTCATCAGAGGGGCATGGCAAACTGAGCAGCAGGCAGCCCCAGTGTGGCTATCTCTACACGAGGAAGAGCAGGAAGGACTGGTGTTGGATAACTGAAACTCCATAGTCTGCAAGACTGCAGTCTTGATATGTTTTATAATTTTCCTGAAACGGCTCTTAAATCCAAACAGTGACTACGCTCACGTTCTTGTGTGCATGCGCGTGCATGCAGCATTACCTTTCTGTAAAGGAACCTATGATCTAGAGGGGCAGTGAACAATGACTCTCAGATGCTGTAGTCTGTTACCGTAAGGAAAAAGAGAGGTAGCTATTTGACTATGTAGGACATTCAAGTATGTTTAATATGTAAGAGATTGTTTGTAAAATCTAGGAATTATAAATTAAGAGTCTAAGAAATCATAAGCCTCGTGTGGGTGCAAGTTTTAAATAGTTACTTGCCTTTAAAAAGAACTGTTTGGTCGCTGTGCATACAGGTTAGTAGTTGAGCACTCCGAAGGATGAAAAGGTACCGATTGCCTCAGCGGTACACTGGGACCTCATACCTTGGGCAGGCCGATTTGCCAACTTGGGCCTTAGTTATCTCATTTGAAAAATCTTAGTGAGAAACACATTAAACACACACACACACACACACACACACACACACACACACACACCAAAAATCCCAAAAAATACAGGCAGTAGTCTAGATTCAACCAATAGGCCCATTATTGTCTTGTCCCCAGTTGAAATGATTACAGGGCTTCCTTCTTGTACTATTACTTGGCAGGTTATTTCTCAAACATACAAAAGTACAAGTAGAAGGAAGTAGTTTTTCATGCTAAAGAAAAACCAGGTTGCTAAGGGAAAAAAGTTTCCAAGAAAGAGAGTTCGGCCACTCTTTGCTCTGTGTCATTCTACATGAAGGTCAAAAAGTGCACTCAATTTTCTTACTAAAATCCAAAGTCACTGAGACAACATACAATGAATAGACAATTGGCACTGAACAGACAGATTGATTTCTAAGTGAAGCTGGCCTGAAATTCAGTGGCCACTGAGTTTATTTGTGGTTTTCACTGAAAATTTGACTTCCTAACAGTGACAATGTTAATCAAATATATAAATAATTTAATTGAAGGGAAAATAATGCATGATTAAATTCTAAACTAATCCAACACTATGACATGCAATTTGCCAGAGGCCCAACAACCAGAAAGAGATAGATGGTATAAATTACAATGCTGTATGCGTGTGTGTGTGTGTGTGTGTATGTGTGTAACACTCTAAATGCTCTCTGTTAAAATAAATAGGGGACACTGGGACCAGCACATTTCCAACAAAGGCTAAGTCCAAGGTCTGGACTTCCAGTTGGAACTGTATCTGGCTTAAGATATAATTGATGACATCACCATAACCGGCATAATGATCAAACTAATATTAGATTCAGCAACTGTGATCAAGCCTTTAGTAGAATGAGCCAAGGGCCATAATTCCATCTTTGCCACTCACTAGGTCTGTGAGAGCTTAGAGAAAGGCAGAAGAATTCAATAGCTTACTAGCCAATGGGGAAAGTGGAGGGCACCCATTTATTTCAAGGGATTCTCATTGGGAAGCTCTGGTGCAATTGTGAACCAAGGAGACTTGGAGAAGGGCAGAAGACAGACCCGAAGGGGAAGGGAAGTTTTTCTTTTCACTAGCAGCAGTAGAATGGAAGCCTACAATGGATTTCACTGAGCTAATCACTGTCCTTTCTTCTTGCTTCATTATGTGAGTAAGTTCGGAGGCAGGCAGTTTTCCTAACTTTCAGCTGAAACAAACATGCGGCTTAGCCACAGTGGGCTCTCAGGCAGCCTGACATAAAGCTACTATTCAATCAGTTGGGGAAGCTTGGAGGTACCTCCTGTTTTTGTTCTGTACCCCCTCCCCCTTGGCCAGATTCAATTTCCACTTGGAAAGCACAGCTCTCTAGATAAGTAGGCTCAGTTCTTAGGAACTCCCTGAGAGGAGAAGTTATTGCGCTTCAGAGTTGGGCAGAAATCCACTCATCCCACCTCCTGCCCAAGGTGACTCAGATCAGTAGACAAACACTGGCTGCTTCCCAAGCCTGTTTTCTCTAGTCAGCAGGATCCTGAAAGCAAGGAGCAATTCCTCCCAAGGTTGTCATGAAAAGTGCCTGCTAAGCTTACCCAAAAGCAGCAAGGCAGACCCTGAACCCTTCAAACTCTGGCCGGTACCACTTGGTCTTTTCATTCATTTACTGTGCTGGCTTTCCTGCCTCTACCTGTTTCCAAAATAACACAGCATTTCCACCAAGTTAAAGATTCTTACATGTGTCGTCAGCGCTTTCACAGTACAAGGTATATGGGGAAGCAAGAAAATACAGTCCTTAGAATACTGCCAAGTGTCTGTGATAGTGTCTCTGTCTCTCTCTGTCTCTCTCTCTCTCTCTCTCTATCTCTCACACACACACATACACACACACCTTATTATAGATGTGCTAGAAAAGGGACTACACAGCAATGTTTCATGTAAAATACCTAAGACAGTGTTGGTGAGCCAGGGCCTACAGCTCTCAGACTCCACTCCCTTGCTATGGCTGGATGCGCTCACCCGCCCCGCCCCATTTTACCTACTGTACATGCTTTAGCTACCTTGACTTAGGTTCCCAGAGATACTTGTAAAAAGGAGGGAAGGAGAAAGTGACTTAGACTTTATTAAAGTTTAATTCATAATAAAACACATTTGGGAGGAGGATAGAAATGATTTACCTAAAAGGCAACCAAATTCCCCAAGAATTCCTCCCACTTTACATCTGAGCTGGGCTGACATCTTTTTGTGGGTATTACTTGATAAGCAGTTTTTCTGAAAAGTTCCATGACTGTCATGGCACGGATTATGTTAGGGACACATTGTGATTGGATTCCTTAAAGCATTAGGAAGCAGAAATAGAAAAACGTGCAAATCACGAGCTATCGGGACTGAAATAGGCCTTATATATCAATATGCACTTTAATTTCAGATAAACAAAATAATTTAAATTGTTTCTAGGGCACCTGTCAATCTTTCAAATAGATTATTTAAAAAGCCATAGCTTGCTGTGGAAGGGGTCTTCTCCAGAGACTTCACAGAAAGACTGTTGCAGTTCTAGCTGGTTAATAATATTTCTGACTCATCTGTAGCTGTCTGACACACTATAAAAAAAAAATCAGGAAAACAGTAAGAACTTAGAAATAGCAATTCAAAAATTAAAAACTATTTCCTGATTTCTGATGTGTGAACATGAAGCATTAGGGTGAGCCTGAGAAAACCGGTACTTGTTGGTTAGAAATGAATAAGCAAATCCCCATTGACAGGCACCTGACACAATTAAGCAACACAATTGTTTCTTTTATGTTTCTTTAACAAGGCAAACATCATCTATGAATGAAGGGTTCTGCATTACAAACAGAAATGAATGGGATTAAAATACAAATCCCACCCCACTCCCTGCAAACAACACTGAGGTGAGTTGGGCACAGGCTCCACGGAAGCCAAACACACAACATCATTCACAGGTGAAACTAGAATTAGACAAAAGACGAGTAAGATCCTGGGACACGTTACTGTGCGGATGAACCCTGGAGTCCTGCTGTGTGAATGAAGCCACAGGGCAAAGTGCAAACTGTGTGTGGTAATTCCATAACCTGCAGGCTAAGCAAATCTACGCAGGAAGAAGGTAGGTGGTTACCTGTGGGTGGGATACGGAGAGAACAGAGAATGAGAACTGAGGATCACAGTTCGATAAAATGTATTCAATATACTAAATTCGTATATACTTTAAATGGGTGAATTATACAGTATGTGGACTATATCATATCACCCACTTATACACAAAGAGAAAAAAAAAATCACAAAAATCTCAGTAATGGAATTTGAGGATGATGTTAGGAAACAGTGAAAGTAAAAGGAGAAGGTGGTATGTAACCCCCTGGGGGTGGGCTTCTCTTCTATAGAGACAGAGATGGGATCTTACAAGCAACCCTCCACATAAGCGCAAGGCTCTATGCATGCACTCTTACCCCTCCCCTGTAGCCCTCACTCCAGTGGGCTGAGTTGAAAGAAAACATTCTGAAGACAGTACTTCCTGGTAAATTTCACAAAGTACTCAAAGTGAACAATCTGGGAACTGCGTGGGAATCATGCTACTGTATGTATGTATGTTTGTATGTATATATGTATGTATGCATGTATGTATTGCTTATTTATTTTTCTTTCCTTGTATCCTTGTATTTCCTTGTATTCTTGTATTTCAGGTGTTAAAAGTGAGTGGAAAAAACAGAGGAAAGAATTTAAACTTGAGTTGTAAACAAAACCAAATCAGAAACATCACAAACTAATTTTAGCTCCAGACCAGGAAGGGAATGGGAAATAATGCATGATCAGGAAAACACGATTCCCTCTATGCATCATGGAAGTGATGGGAGTTTAGATGCCTGAGGCCCTGCTTGCTGTTACCATGTCTTATGAACTGTCCAAGATAGGAGCAACCTGTGATGTATAATGCAAGTTTTCTACTCGATTCTACCCACATGCTAATAAGGCCTAGATTTAAGTAGAATAATAGTTACTGACATAAGGGTAAAGAACATTAAGCTTAAGAAAACCCAAATTTTGGAGTTTTATTAATTAATTTTAGTGGAGATGGACTGTAGGAAGGCCTCACACATGCTATGGAAGTACTACCCATCATGCTATACCCCCTCTATTAAGCTTAAACCAAAACCAAAACCAAAACAAACAACAAACCATTCTGGTTAATGGTGAGATTCAGGGCTGGTACTGGATTTGTGATTTTCCTGCACCAGCTTTTTAATTAGCAGGAACTGTACCACCAGGTCAGTTTTAAGGAGAAGCAGAAGAAACAAACTCACACAAAGCAAAGCAAACAAAAACACCCATAAAACAAAACAACAAAAGCTCGCAACTAACACTGTTTAATAAAACTTGGCAGAGAACATATGGCTCCTGACAGTGTGCTAAGGGACTCCTCTAAGCCGTGAATCCCTTGCTGGGTTACTGAAATACACTTGTGTAGCAAGTATTTGCTTACAGTTTAATACAGAGACTATTTTTTCATGAAAATTTTAATTTCTTATCTAGGCATGGTGGAGAGAAACTGTAATTCCACCTCCTGGAAGGTTGAGGCAGGAGGATTGGAAGTTTGAGGTCATCTTGGGTTACACAGTAAGAATGTATCAGAAAAGAACAATAACAACAATGATAAAAAAAAAAAAAACATAAGAAACTTTCAGTTTCTATTCTGGAAGGACCAATATTCAAATGCCAACAAGGTATTACCTAGACCTTTGGTCACATTTCTGCAAGGTCCTGGGTACATGTACCCACTTAACACCATAGTCTCTTTGCTCTCGCAAAGATGACAAGACCTCTAACTCTCAAAGCAAAAGTGGTAACAGGCTTAACTACCCCAAAGACAGACAGGGCTAAGCTTGAAAAGATTGATTAGGATTCTTGAATAAGATGGAAAAGAATACACTATACCCAGAGGAAGAAGATAGTATTAACTGTGTCATCATGGAAATGTTAAATAATTTAGAAAATCCATTTTCTAAAAGGTTCACCTATTTTATCTCTGTGCGGTGAACAAACCCAGCAGGCACACGGTTCGCACCTGTTCTATAGGTGTATTACAGGTACGGGAAAAGCTGTCCGTCTGTATCCCAGGTCCTTGTCAGCTCAGCTTCAAGAGATTGAAAATGGCAACAAAACAGCCATAAAGTCTGGCCTCTTCCAAAGACTGAAATAATTTATCCTGTACTTTTGTATGCCGAGACATACTCAGAAATCCAGCATGTCTAGGAAACATTACCAAAACCGGACACCGTGGGTATACCAAGACTGGATTTTCAGAAGCATGACCGTGTCCCATGGTGCTAAAATCATTCCACTTTATGTAGCTTTCTTCAGCAACAGGTAAATGGTGACTGGATTTTCTTTATATATGGCTTCTGCACAGATTCATCTACTGAAATAATTCTTATTTTATTTTACAATTTGAAAAGTTGGAATGTTATAAAATATTTATAACAGCACTTCTTGGATCTGTAATTTTAAAGTGTTTGACTTTCCCTCACTAGCTTTAAGAATGGAGAAAATCCATATATTATACCTCCTTCTTGATTACAAAAACAAATATGAACTATTTCTTATTGAAATACAAGATCTAAGATTCTCATTGTCTAACTGTAACAAAATGTTAACCTTTAATTATTTCATGATCCCAGTAATCCATATGGAGCTAGGCACACAGGCACTGCCCTTGTAAGAGGGATAACACAGAGTATGATTATGAGAAAAATAACAATTTAAACATGAATGGAAAAAATGAGAACCAGCTTTTAGTGGGCAGGTGCTTTCTTCGCTGTGTCATAAAATCAGGTTTCCTCAGAGCTGAATTCTGATTCTGAGCGTTATAATCAGCAGCCCTTGAGTGGTCATATCAAGTGAAATGGTTGATATCAGAACAGTCTGATCATGAAAACATTTGTCAAATTGCAATAGGTCTAAAAATATTTAGGTTTCAAATAGATTTGGATAATTTTCATCTAATAGTTTAGGAAAAGTCAAGAATTTTCCCTTTTGGGGGGTGGTGTACATGCACAAGAGAGGTGAAAGACAGAGGGAGGGAAGGACGGAAAGAGAAAGGAAAAGAGGGAAGACGGAGGCAAGAGCGAGTGCCTCGGCAGGGATCTGGAAAGTAATGGACACTGGTCTCGTGCTTTGAAAGAGGGTCTTCTTTGGGTAGGGCCGGCTGGCCAGCGAGGGCCTGGTCCCCACCTGCCCATGCGAATTCTGCAATATGGGCACCTGCAGCAATAACTGGATGTTCAAACGGATACTGCAGATTCAAACTCAGCAAGCACTCTTAGACACGAGCTATATCCCTGGACAGTATTCCACTAATTGCATTGCTACAACAGAGTGTTACATGACAAATTGCTGGGACAACATTCATCGGTTAATAAGAGATTAAACAAGTGTGTGTATCTGTATGTGTACAGGAGGATGAAAGTGACTGCTGACAGAAAACACAGATAGTTGTCATAAATGGTAGGAAGGAAAGGAGGAGATCTGAAATCAGGGAAATCCATTTGAAACCTGCCCATCTTTCCCACTGATTTGACTCAGTTTTTCACTACTAACTCCAGGTTTACTTGAGCCAGGACAGTTATGTGCTAAGTACTGAAGTGGCATAATAAAATAAGACTGGCGACTGAGACGCTGGCAGGGATAGTGTCTAAAAATCAGCCTTTGCCCAGAACCACAGGCTTCTTCCCTCTTTCCTATCCTTATCCCATGAGAAATGAGTATACTCACTGAGCAGGGCTATTCAGGTTCACCTCATTAAATCAAGAGGATGGGGAGCCCCTGAGACACCGTACCACACATGATTTCCACCATGTAGACATATTAATCTTAGCTTTCTTTCAGTCATCTTCTTCACCACCCACCCTCATGAGCAGTGCTTCTCTTGAATATTTCAATCTGTTAGTACTGCTATATACAGGTAGACTTGTGATATTCCTTAAGTATTATTAAGTGCCATCTTCATCTCATAATTAGACTGCAATTTTCTATACCATTCTCATAGACGTTTACAGGAAGAAGGCAAGTTTAGTCATTAGTCTATATGTACAAACTGTGTGTGGTGGGTAATAAAAGCAGGTGAAGCATTTTTTTTGTCTGAGAAGATGATACTTGAAATGTATAGAAACAAATACAATAAAATGGGAAATGTGCTAAAAACAACAATAAACCAACCAACCAACCAACCAACCAACCAACCAACCAACCAATCAACCAACCAACCAATCAACCAACCAACCAACCAACCAACCAATCAACCAACCAACCAACCAACCAACCAACCAACCAACCAACCAACCAACCAACCAACCAAGAAGGATGAAAGGAAGGCTACACAACTGAGCTAAATCCAGAGCAAACAGAGAAGCACATAACAGAGCAGCGGTTCTCAGCCTTCCTAATGCTGCAACGCTTTAATGCCGTTCCTGATGCTCTGGTGATCCCCAACCATGGAATCCTTTCTGTGCTACTTCATCACTGTAATTTTGCCACTGTTGTGAATCATAATGTAAATATCTGATGTTCAGGAAATCTGGTATGTGACCCCCCCCCCCTCCAAGGGATTAAGACTCACAGGTTGCAAACCACTTTAATAGAAGAAAGGATTAGAGATAGAGACACAAGATCAAAAGGAGTATACTGAAAAATGATGTCAAGTGTACTACCTGTAAGTGTGTACTTGGGAGTGTGCATCTGTATGCTACTGAGATAGTATAGGGGAAGTTGTAGAGGTAATGAGTACTCTAGGATACTCAGGTGCCAGGAATTTTTTTTTTTTTTTTTTTTTTTTTTTTTTGCCCTGGCTATCCTGGAACTCACTCTGTAGACCAGACTGGTCTCAAAACAAATATTTTTAAAAAGATTTATCTTCATTTATATGTATGTCTGCCTCTGTGTGTATGTCATGAATGAGCAGGTGGCCATGGAGGCCAGAAGAGATCATTAGATCCCCTAGGTCTGAAATTATCTGTGAGCTGCCTGATATATGTCTTGGGAATTCAAACTCAACTCTTCTTCAAGAACAGTATGAGCTCTGAATTGTTGAGCCATCTCTTCAGCTGGAGTAACCAAGATTTTAATCAAGGCTGCTGTAAGTTGTACTTTTTAAAAGTTTACCTCTAACAGTGTCACTGAGGGGCTGAGCAATGTCATCGCAATATACTTGCTCAGGGAGCTGCTGCCACCCTTGCGTCACTAACTTGAGAGACACTAGAATCTATTGAGAATGTAGATGTAAAGATACTATAATTTCTAACTTTGAAACTTCTGAGACAATATCAGCATTGGAGAGTCAACAGACCTAAAGAAGACTGCTTCTGTTTGGGGTATAGCACAATTCAAGGCCCTTAGAATGTTTCTGTAGAGAAGACAATGCTATGGATCTGTGGCAGAAATGTAGCTTGACTAGTGTGCATAAAGTCCTGATTTGATCCCCAGCAATACCTCCACATGCTGTCAGAGAGTAGCCAAAAACTGCTCTCCAAACCCTTGTTATCTTTCATCCCCTTAAAGGGCTTACAGAGAATTTTAAATAGTTCATAAAACAAAATTTGAAAATTCTTAATCTATGCCTATTGTTCCTGGTAGTTAAAGGGACAGCAATTGGTAACTGCACTACAGTGGATACAAAAACAGAAAAAGAACAGAGGAGATGAAGGTGAGGCTGGGATATCAGTGCAAATCTGGGCTTCCAACATCCAGGAAGCAAAGAAAATCTGAAAATCTCATTCCAGTCAGGTCTACAAAAGCTCCAAGCCAATCACGGGTACAGAAGGAGACACTGCCTGGTCCCAAAGAGGAAATGCATAGCATTTCCTATTACAAATTTAAGGAAAGGCATCAGCTGCTCTGGGACTCTCTTTTTTGGAAGGCTCTAAGGAATTGTAGACAAGTATCCATGGTCTTCTATTTTTATGTAATTCATTTGATTGTCTCTGTTTCTCCCAAGAGGACTGCAAAATACAGCCTGGTGGTGTAGTAATCTACAAAGCCGGAACAGCAAGGTGAATGTGTAACAGAAGATCACACATAGCAGGCATTGCACTTGAATGGGAAAAAGCAGACTCAGCGTGGTTAAGGACGACTCTCCACAGGCTGGTGAGCCATGAGTATTTGACCTCCATCATGTGCTTCAAAAATTTTATTACATTCTTACCAAGACTTCTTACACTTGATTCTGGTTCTGATATTCCATTGCAGTCCACTACTACTCTGCTCTGATTTACCAATAGTCTATAATGCATTACATTGCAATGCATTACAGCTTGATTTCCTCAGTGAGCCTATTACTTATTACAGCTTCTGCTGACACTTACTAGAATGTGAATTTTGAAAAAAATATAGTCTAGCTATTTTGTTTAAATGATATATTCCAACTGCTACTAGACTCAGGGACACAGGTTACACACCAATACACCAGGTTCAGTCACCTGCTCTCAGCAAACCAATTACAAGAGCCAAATTAGGTAGGGAAAGGCAGAAAAAGAAGACTTATTTCATGTGGCCACACTGGGAAGAGGGAAAAAAAGTCCAGTAATCCATAAGTCCATCCTCAGGTCTTAACTTGGGATGATCATTTATCTAGAAAGTCAGAGTTATACAGATCTAACCAGGCTCTAGTGAATATGGTCCTATCCACCACTGACCATACGCGGTTCTGTTTTACCCTCCAGCAAGGTTGTCTGACAACTTGTAAAACTCCTCGTTTTCTGGTTGGCCCAGACTTTATGCTTTTTCTTTTCTCAGTGTGAGATTCCTGAGGACATTTTAATTTATTGGGGTACAGTGTTTCTCTAATCTCATAACCAAACTGAAGAACAAGGGTGTCTGGAAGAGTATCTAGCACATAGTAAAAACCAGATAGTTATTTGCTGCAAGAATGTGCTACTGGAACAAATGTAGTCCCAGCTTTAACACTACAATCTCTGTTGCCTTAGAATTGTATGCTCGGGGATCCAGAACCCACAGGAAAGAAAACAATGTCTTATGATTGTTTTACTCCCAACAATCTGAAGGCTTCCATCAGAGACACCCTTAGGCCCTTCCCAAAGAAGCCACCTTTAATATCGCAAGTGTAGAATATGATTCACAAAGATACAATTCAGTTGCCTTACTTAGTTCCTATTTGTTACCAATGAAAAGGGTGCTAAAATTTATTTTTTGCCCAGTATGGTAATGTTAGCATGATTTGAAGTTAAGGACTTTGAAATGAAGTGGTAAGCTATAGTGTTAGAAATATGCTCAGCTGGCAGCAGAGGGCAAATTATTGCATGTTTTATAATAAGTTTGTCTTGAAATAATTTAAAAGCTTTAGATGGAGGAGAGAAAAAAAGTCTAGTTACTTGTATGAAGCTACCCTGGCATTGTCCCCTGGCTATTGCTCCTGCTCATGCTTTTCTCCAAGATTTCTTCTCCATGCAGTGCTGTTAAATACAAAAGACCAAAGGGCATATTTTTCTCTTTAATTTGCTTGTGGAAATCTCATTAATGTCATGGAAATTTTGCCTCACCATAACTAAAGTGTTTGAAGAAAGAGAAATCAGGAAGTAAGGTTGGTCACATAAATTTCCATTGGAGAAATAAAAGAGTAAAGTGTTTTACATAGGAACCACGCTGTAGCTGTAAAACGGCCAAGGCTGAAACTTGAAATTGAAAAAAGAAAAATAGTAGTGAAGGCTGTGGGCTGTGCAGAGTGGTGGTTCATCCCGGAGAACAGCTAAGGCGGCCAGGCTGGAGTTGGGCATTGTCAACCCTCACACAGCAGGATCATTCCCAAGGTTGGGTGACTTCTTCATTTGTAACCATTTTTGTTTCATTTTATTTTGCCATTACTTCCTCAACAAAGTAAGAATTTCATCCCCATTTATTCCTAGAAATAGGCTTTTAAGTTGGAGAATGATCCCATAGAAACATACTTTCACAACTTTTACAAGCATATTTTCATAGGAATATTTGACTAGTAAAGCATTCGATGTTTTAAAACTTTACCTGGAGTTTTTTCTTTGACCCTTCAAGCACATGCATTCAAAATATAGAGAGCTTCCATAATGGGCTCCACATTGCATGCAAACAGAAAATCAATAAGATGTGGTTTGATATTGGTGACCTACAATATTCTCTAGGGCAGAAAACAGTAAGGGCATTTACAAAATAAACCAGAGACAAGGCAACTGAACTTGGTTGCTTGAATACTTATAGGACATAATTTTGTTATTGTTGTTTCAATCTTAATTTTAATTACAAAATGTCATGCCCATGATTTCATGTATCTCACAGCACAAACATAATATAGTTATCAAGAAAATATCCTGCCATAGAACGGCAACAACATGGCCGCGGGCCCTCTGTTATCCCTTCCTACCCGCAAGAATGGATGTCCATCAGTTGTACAGGCCATGGGAATATGGCAGCCATATTGTAGGCATTCTTAACATTGTTCTTCCATCTCAGTTTCTAGGGACCTGATATGTAGGTTACACATATAGTGCCATGCACACTGAGCTCACCAACTGCTGCCTTACCTACTTTTCTAATGTCTTTCCCTGGTTGCTTCTTCTTTATTTCTTATGGCCCATAGGAGAGGAGTTCAAAAAGTTACTTGGTAGTGTACAGGGTGAGCTCCTGGCATAGATCCAGTTCTAAACTCAATACCCACAGACATGAGAGTGAAGGAAAAAGTATAGTCAGCTCACTCGAGCCATCAGAAACAACCCTGAGTTTCTTTCACTGACCCATGAAAAAGTATATATAGACAAAAAGAAGGCAACACGTAACTAAAAATGATGAAAAGGAGTGAGGGAAAGAGAAAGGTGCTTGCTATGATTTTATTATTTTACAGTAACAAGAAAAGTGCATTAAGAGGAAGTCATCGCTTCTTAGCAAAAGGAATAGAATCTACCTCTTGGGAAACATGCAGGTCTCTCCTCCTCCCTTAAGAGTTAATCCAGTCGAGCTGGTCAATCGCTTAGCCAAAAATACCAACCAAACAACCAAACAAGTAAACAACAACAAACATCTCTTAGAAAGGTAAGTTTGTACCCCACAGGAAGACTCACAGTGTCAACTCACCTAACTCCCGGGAGCTCTCAGAGACTGAGCCAATCAAAGAGCATACAGAAGCCAGACCATGGTCCCTGGCATACATGTAGCAGAAGGCTGCCTTGTCCAGTCTCAGCTGGACAGGATGCTCCTAATCCTGCAGAGACTTGATGGGACAGGGTGGGGAGATATCAAAGGGGAGAGGGACGATGTGAGGGTGGATTGGGAGGAGACAGCACTTGGGATGTAAATATACATGTAAATTACTTAATTAAAAAAGAAAGGTGGGTTAGATTTATATATGCTAAAGATATAGAAGCTCTTTAATTAGATAATGCATTTTTCTTCTCAAACCTGCTAAAACTGACTGAGGTGTAACCTTCCCCCTTTCGTGTCTTCTGTATTTTCCTTTGGAATGTTGGCCAGAGCCCAGGTAGTAGCCTTTTCTGGTAGTTTGTGCTTCCTTACCATTTCTCCAAAGCTCTTCTCACCACGTGGCATTCTAGCTTAACTGTATCAGTTTCCTTCTTCCTTTTATCTACCATGTAGCTGCCAAAATTTACAGCTTGCCTATCCCAGGGCTTTTCTTTTAGAAATTTTACTCAAGCCTTTTTTAAAAATTCATCTTACATTCTTTTATTGATGGTGGCCAACCCCATGAGAGCACCTTCATTTCCCTGGCAACATATGAAATCTCTGCAGGGATTCCTCCAAGATTTTTGTAAAAGTATGACTTACCATGTGTTCTTTTGTGATTGGGTTACCTCACTCAGGATGGTATTTTCTAGTTTCAACCATTTGCCTACGAATTTCATGAATTCATTGTTTTTAAGAACCCAGGTGTCCTTCAACGGAGGAATGGATACAAAAAATGTGGTATATTTACACAATGGAGTACTATTCAGCCATTAGAAACAATGAATTCATGAAAATCTTAGACAAATGGATGGAGCTGGAGAACATCATACTAAGTGAGGTAACACAGTCTCAAAAGATCAATCATGGTATACACTCACTGATAAGTGGATATTAGCCTAGAAACTTTGAATACCAAAAAATGATGTCCAAAAAGAATGGAGGAGTGGCTCCTGGTTCTGGAAAGACTCATTGCAACAGTATAAGGGAATACCAGAACAGGGAAGTGGGAAGGGGTAGATGGAGGAACAGGGGGAGGGAAGAGGGTTTATGGGACTTGAGGGGAGTGGGGACCCAGAAAAGGGGAAATCATTTGAAATGTAAATAAAAAATATATCAATAAAGAAAAAATAGCTGAGTAGTACTCCATTGTATAAATGTACCACATTTTCTGTATCCATTCTTCTATTAAGGGATACCTAGGTTCTTTCCAGTTTCTGGCTATTATAAATAAGGCTGCTATGAACATAGTGGAGCATGTGTCCTTATTGCACATTGGAGCATCTTCTGGTTATATACCTAGGAATGGTATAGCTGGGTCCTTAGGTAGTACTATGTCCAATTTTCTGAGGAATAACCAAACTGATTTCTAGAGTAGTTTTGCCAGCTTGCAATACCACCAGCAGTGGAGGAGTGTTCCTTTTTCCCCACATCCTTGCTAGCATCTGCTGTCACCTGAGTTTGTGGTCTTAGCCATTCTGACTGGCATGGGGGGGAGGGAATCTCAGGGTTGTTTTGATTTGCATTTCCCTGATGATTAAGGATGTTGAACATTTCTTTAGGTGCTTCTCAGCCATTCGGTATTCCTCGGTTGAGAATTCTTTGTTTAGCTCTGTACCCCATTTTTAATTAGGGTGATTTGGTTCTCTTGAGTCTAACTTCTTGAGTTCTTTGTATATATTGGATATTATCCCTCTATCAGATGTAGGCTTGATAAAGATCTTTTTCAAATCTGTTGGTTGCTGTTTTGTCCTACTGCCAGTGTCCTTTGCTTTACAGAAGCTTTGCAATTTTATGAGGTTCCTTTTGTCAATTCTTGATCTTAGAGTATAAGCTATTGGTGTTCTGTTCAAGAAAATTTCCCTTGTGTCCATGTGCTCCAGGCTCTTCTCTACTTTCTATTCTATTAGATTCAGTGTTCACAGACCACATGAAGATGAAGAAGATGGAAGTTCAAAGTATGGATACTTTGGTCTTTCTTAGAAGGGGGATCAAAATATCCATAGGAGGCAATTCAGAGACTAAGTGTGGAGCAAAGACTGAAGGAAAGGCCATTTAGAGACTGCCCTACTTGGGTACCCATCCCATTTGGGTACAGTCACCAAACCCAGACACAATTGAAGATGCCAACAAGTGCTAGCTGACAGGAACCTGATATAGCTGTCTCATGAGAGCCTCTGCCAGTGCCTGACAAATACAGAATTTGATGCTCACAGCCAACCAATGGACTGAGCACAGAGTCCCCCAATGGAGGAGCTAGAGAAAGAACCCAAGGAGCTGAAGGAGCTTGCAGCCCCATAGGAGGAACAACAATTGAACCAACCAGTACTCTCAGAGTTCTCTGGGACTAAACCACCAACCAAAGAGTACACTTGGAGGGACCCATGGCTCCAGGTACATATGTAGCAGAGGATGGCCTTTTCAGACATCAATGAGAGGAGAGGCCTTTGGTCCTGTGAAAGCTCGATACCTCAGTGTCCAGCAATGCCAGGATAGGAAAATGGGAGTGGGTGGATTGATGAGCAGGGGGAGAGGGAAATGGATAGGGGGATTTTGGAGGGGAAACTTGGAAAGGGGATAACATTTGAAATGTAAATAAAGCTAGTATCTAAGAAAAAAAAGTATGACTTACAGACTCCTTCTATTCATGTAGGAGTTTAATTGTCCAGGTCATATTTTATTGATATTAAAGAGAGTAGAATCTTAAGTGTGATTATCAAGTTGAGAGAAGTGGGCTTGGGAAATCAATCATAGTAGATCATTAGGTGGAAGGTTCCATGACTGTGTTCTAGTGGCCATTTAAAAGGAGGGAAAGAGGAGAAAGGACAAAGACACATGTGCTGTCTTCCTCATGTGACTCAGCCAATGAAACTCTTTTCTAGAGTCGGAGGATAAGGTGAGTTAAATTAGCATCTACTTAAACACAAACCTGGTCTATGTATTTCATCATAAAAACAATGTGGTTGAACAAAACTGCCCCCTATAGGTCCATAGGGAGTGACACTATTACAAGATGTAGTCTTGTTGAAGGAAGGGAGTAGGCTTTGAGGTCTTAGAAGCTTAAGCAAGGGCTGGTTGATCAGTCTTTTCCTGTTCCTTGTGGCTCCGACGTAGCACTCTCCGCTCTCTCTCCAGTATCCTGTCTGCCTGCATGCCACCATGCCTCTCATCACGATGATAAAGGACTAAACTTCTGAACTGTAAGTCAGTCCCAATATTTTACTTTATAATAGTTGTTGTGGTTAAGGAGTCTCTTCACAGCTATAGAAACTCTAACTAAGACAAACAGCAATAATATAAAAAGAAACTTCATAACAATATAATATTCATTTAGACAGAAAAATAGACACACAGAGACATGAAGACATGGGGGAAACACACACACACACACACACACACACACACAGACACAGACACAGACACAGAATACACTGATTATATATTGAAAAGAGGCCAAGAACCTAGAGTCTGGAGTTACATTCAAAAGCCAATAATCAGCACTTATAATGGTTAAATAAGAGATTTTTGGTTAACAGTGGTTTTGACCTTTGACCCTTTTGTTAGTCTGGAAGGAGGCATCAAACTGAAGGAAACAATAAATTTGCTGTTTTTAGGAAATACCTTTTAATTAGCTAAGTATCTTTAATGATATATACATATGCTTGTATTAATTGTAATTTCTCTTTATTGTTTCTAAACCATCACTGTTAAAAAGAGCTTGGTAACATCTTTGAATGATTTTCCTCTTTCTTTAAAGTTGTTGCTTATTTGTTTTCTCTTCAAGACTGCAGAGAGAAAAGGCCTCCACTCCCAGAGCTAGAACCAACTCTCCTTCCCTGGGACTTTGCAGAGCACCAGTATCTCCACTCAGTGTAAACTATATCTTTAAAATCTTCAACACAGAGCATCCCCCATGGGCTAGTCAACTACTGGCTTCTATACAAAGGAAATACTGTCTTTTGCTCTGAAGAGCTTTGTGCATCAATTTAAACACAGCAAGACAGACACAATACCCCAGAGAGGAGAACCTACCTTATTACATTCCTGAGAAAGGATTTGCCTGTAGGACATAAAAGGAGCCAAAGGAAGAGTGGAAGACAGTTTCCTAATCCTAAACATAAAAACACTTTATAATGCAGCATGACAATGCTTTAATCGCTGACATAACTGTAAGATGTATACATAATATGGTACAAGAATGGTAAGTCAGCTTGCTTTAGGGCCTTGGAGGCTCTCTCTCCTATAACAGTCTACTGTAGGGGTTCTCCTATAACAGTGTACTGTAGGCTTTCTGCATTTTAGGCACCCTTGGGGGAATCCTGAGAGGGAGGTAGTGTGATATTATTAGCTCTGTTTCTCAGTAAGACCACATCTTGTTCTGGTGTGATTTGATGCAGCTGTATGTTGCAAGAGTTGTAAGGGAACAGAGCCTTCTGAAGAGGGTTCCACGGCTCTTCTCTGAGTTCCAGTCCAAGTCCACGCAGCCATGTAGTGAAATTCCTTTCTTCAAACAGTAATGACATTGCTGGGAGATACTGCTCTAGTCTCCTATTTCCTTTTCTGTCTACACAAAAATACTTTTGAATAAAGTTCCCCCCCTCCCTCTCTCTCAAAAACAAAACAAAACAAAAACAAAAACAAAACAAAACAAAACACAGCATCCACGGCTATAGGGCTAGAAGGTGTAGAAAGTGTTAAAGAACCTTGTCATATGGATAGTTCAGCTAGATTTTCCTTCTTTAATATAAGATATAGAAAGAAATTTACAACATCCTTAAAAATAGGAGCTGTACCAACTTTATGGAAGGACACTTTTACATGTAGTTTGACTGTAACATGGGGATTTGTCAGAGTTCACTTTTATGAAAGTGAATACCATTGGTAATGCTGAAAGTAGCTAAGGATCATTCTACAGCACAGAAAATCAGGTCACCACTGGTCTGATTCTCTTTGCTTTCATATTACTAGGCCAAGTTATACATAGAAAAACATACACAGCGAAACAAGGTGAGAAAGAGTGAGTGACAAAGAGCAGTCTAGGATGACACCACATCCTTACTTTGAGTACTACAATTTCCCCAGCAATGCCCTCTGCTCCATATTCTGCAAGTGTTTTGCATGTGCACAGATTTGACCTCTTTTACAGGGAGGGATTCCTAGTTCTAGGATCAGTATCTCATTACTCTGATACTCCCATGGCCTTTACACCTTTATAGCAGGTGCCTATGAAGTTGTGTTCCCTAAAACAGCATGAATGCAGAATGCGACTTAGTAACATACTTCATATTTCTTTGCTAGAGCAAGACTGACTATGCGCCAGAGCTTCTAGAGGATCTCCTCCACTGACTTAAACACTGTGCTTTTATTGCGAGAGTTCAGGTCAGGAAATACAAGCTCTATATAGACAATACATCCCATAGGCCTGATGAGCACAGAACATTTTTGTCTTTAATTTAAAGATCATTCATTTTTTTATGAGAAACAGGAAATAGGAATCTTAAAGCTCATATGTGATCATTAACCTGGCTGTGACGAGCCATTCTAGACCAGTGCTTGGAATGAGGGGATAAATGATGGAATTTGCCCAGGAGAGTACTCACTCACTTCACCCACTACAGCAGACAGCTGAAGTAATCACAGGAAGAGGCATTTCTTCTGAGGTATTCACAGCAGAGGTACAAATCCCTCAAGTGTGTCTCAAAGGACACTATTTCCTTCAAACATATTTGCCAAAAAAAGCTCTTATGTTTCTTACCTAGAAAGATTTGTAAAATCCATTCAAAAGATGCTTAAGGTATGCTGTAAACAGCTGCTTCTCAATATGGCAGGGTGTAAGTTCTGTCGACAGAAATTGCTAATGAAACCTTATTAGGTCCTATTCCACAGCCACGTGTTAAATAATTTTCCCTTCTTTAGTGACTCAAAAAATAAATTTCATTTTGATCTCTAATGCCTCTGATCAGACCATAAACAATGAAATGTGTTACTCTTAGGAAGAAAGTAAAATAATGAATCATGACATTTCAAAGGACAACTTAAGTTTATTGGCCCAGATTTTGGATAACCTTAACATAATACTGGCATAGAAAAGATTAAACTTACACAGTTAGTTAAATGCTCCAGTAAGAGTACTTTTACTTCAATGAATGCATTACTCAACAAATGATTCCTCAGTCTTGGATATCAACAGTGAAAGCACTTCTCTATTACATGAAGGAAGGAAGGACAGGAGCCAACACCTTAATTATTGTTTCTCTTTGCTTCCTTTTTCATGCCAACCTCCTTCAGTTTTGATTCACATACATTTTCCCACATAGCTTTCTCATCTCTATGGAACAGGATGAATGTGTGTATTTTGAAACATTTTCTACATTTATACTTAGATAATCAGGAAAGACACTATTCATGCAGGTGCTGTTTTCCTGTTGACTAAAACAGACAAGCACTCTTCACTTTGGATTAGGTGTGATTTCATGACGACATTATTATCAATAGATGTGGAACAACATACCGCAAAAGTATAAAGAAAAGAAAAAGGATGACAGGCAGGCACAATCATCCAGAGGTTCCAGCTAATAATCTGGGCAAAATTGAAGATAGTATTATAATAGCAACAGACACTCTAAACACCTGTGCAAAGCCCACATCCAGGGAGGCTACACCACTAGCAGGAGACACTGGCTGAAGCCCTTTCCACCTGGCAAACCACAGGGCAGAAGTAAGCCTCCACTGCTAGGAGCTTCCCTGCTAAATCTGTGCTCCACAGTCCTAGACCTGGGACCTACTTTCTCAGCAAGCTTGAAGCAACTGCCGGAGAGCTATTACTGGAAACAAGGCCAACAGAATACTGCTACAACGAGAAAATGGAACGTTGAACTAGATCTGCATAGGGTTTATCACACAGAAGGCTTAACTTTCATGCAGGGTTTAAGTAGCACATGGGATAAAGGAAAGAAGGAAAGAGCTGAACAGGGGGACAGGACCAACCTTCCCAACTGGAACCTTAAAGAATGAAGTGTCAGCAGCCTGGATGATGCCATCTCTGGGGACGCACCCACAAACTGGACCAGGATCTGTAACCCACTTATACGCAAGTAGGCCTGTCTTTAGGAGGGGAGCATTGGCTATTGCAGAGCTGTCTGGAATAGAAACTAGGAGCATATTCCAGAGATATGTGAGGCTGAATCCAGCAATCAGGCCAGCCGGCTTCCCTAGAGTACATTTCCTCCCATTTTACTCTTTCTCCTGCACCTCCCTTCGTCCTTTGTTTAGTAACCAATATCACCTTAGCTAGCTGGTTCCATCTTGCTCTGCTCATACCAAATAATCTTCCCTCCTCTTTAATCTTTCTTCTCTCACTTTCTTGCTTTCTTCTTCCAAAGAACACGGGCTGGATGGGTTTCAAGGTTCTCCGTGCCTCATTCCTAAGAGATGGGACTTTCCTATGGTGTTTATATAATGGTTTTCTAGTTTCTTCACTGATGCTATGATAAAATAGTTGCAAAAAAAAAAGTTTTAAGGGTGAGTTTCTTCAGTCATAAAGTCAAGGCAGAAACTTGAAAGAGCTGGCTACACTGCATCCAAGCCAAGAGTTGAGAGGAAGGGCTGCAGGCGTGCGTCATCACTGCTTAGCCCACCTCTCTTACTATTACACCCTTCAAAACCCAAACCCAGAGAGTGGTGTGGTTAACTCTCAGGCTGAATCTTCCCACACCAATTAACATAATAAAAACAATCCCCTGGACATAGCCAAAGTTGAAACTGGTCTTGAAAGCTGCACTGAGACTCTCCCAAGTGATTCTAGATTGTGGCCATTTGAGAAAACTAATCATCATATACAGTCTTTACTTTTCTCTGGCCCTTCCTTCTAGCTCCCACTGTTTCCCTTCTCTTTACATTTTCCCATATACTTTCTACTAACCCAATATTAATCCCAGTCATACTCTGCTCCCCGCCCCCTTTCATTGTTTACGAAGACCCATTTACCTACTATATCAGTACATATAGTACCATCAGTGTCCCTTTACTTTCTAAACTGACCGGTGCCTGTAGTATTGTTCTGAATGGCCAAGAGAACGATTTACAGGAGCCATGCCTTTCATTTTGGATACATGAGTATCAAATACCTAGCAAGCAAAAGGAAAAGAACAAGTGTCAGTAGCAGACAGACAGTAGCGCCAGACAGATAACAAAACATCATCAAATTAGAGGTTTGCAAACATCCAGTAGAAATCGATTAGGGAATCAAACAGTTAAGCAAGTGCTGCTGACTGAAAGTCCAGGGCAGAGTAGAGAGTCACACCACAGAGGAGCTCCCAGCTTCTTGTTCCCACTGAACACAGTTTTGTTCCATGAGATAAACCACAGTAACCTCGCTGGAAGTGATTTACTTCCTGGTTGTTCTTAAGAACACTGTTTCTCACTACAGTGATCTAGGGGCCAGCCTGACCCAAGACAGAGGTTTGAGATCCCTTCACATAACCATGCTTTAAGTCTGAGATAAAGGAGGGCATCCTTTATTCAGCTCCTTAAGTCTGCTGTTGAAAGAGCTCACATAGCCCTCAGCCATTTGCCCACATAATGTGCACCATGGGTTTGATTGGTTTTTTAGTTGATTATTACTTTATTTCGTAAGGGACTAAACACTCGTTACAGTGGTAGAATGTTTTATTCTTTAGGAATGAAGTAAAGACACCACTTTGGTACAGCCTACCTCCTTCAGAGCATTGCAATCATTTTTGATGAAAGAGGAAAGTCCACTTAAAAAGTAAAATCGATCAATGACCTAACTTGAGGCATGCACAGATGTGGACCCACAAGCACAACAAGAAACCAAAGTAAGACACCTCCCAATACCAACCCACAGTAATGGCTCCCAGGAACAGTGACTTGGACTAAGTTCTTTACAAAGAATGGAAAAGAATGATCACTGATATGTGCAAAGAAACTACAGAAGACAAAATAACTCCTGAAAGACTCCCAACAAAAACAAACAGTTGAGTGACCTAAGGAAGTGACTGGAGGCATGAAAATGGATTTAAATAGAGGCAAAGATACTGGAGACAAAGCAAACTGAAACTGAATGAAAAATTTAAAAGCTACTTTAACAGCCTAGTAGGGAGCCTTACCAACAGATGGGTTATGAGGAAGACAGGGCTTCACAAATCATGAAAGAGAAAAGGGAATATTCAATCAAGGATGAAGATAAATAAATGTGCAAACAGAACATACAAGATTTTGGAACACTATGAAAAAGCCAAATTTACAGATTATGAAAACACAAAGAGAATGATTTCATGCCAAAAGGTATACAAGACATTTTTGGTAAATGGGAAAAAAGTCTCATATGGGTGAAGAGATATATATCAATGCATACTAAATTCATAGGACTAGAAAAAAACCTCTTTACATATTACAGTTAAAATGCTAACTACATGGCAAACAGAGAGTGCATTGAAAGCTGCAGCAAGAGAAGAACACGAAAAAGTAACATGCAAAAGGCAAACTTCTCAGAAAAAACAACTGATTTCTCAAAAGAAAAATTAACACCAAGAAGGGCTCAGAACTTGTATTTCAAATTCTGAAAGAACAGAGGTACCTGCCCACACTTTTATAGCCATCAAAAACTATCAGTCATAGTTGAAGGACAAAGAAAAAACTGCAGTGATAAAAGATGGCTAAAGAAATTTCATTAGTACTATGGTGGCTCTAGAGAAGACTCAGAGAAATACTTTTTGTTTGTTTTTCGAGACAGGGTTTCTCTGTGTAGCCCTCGCTGTCCTGGAACTCACATTGTACACCAGGCTGGCCTTGAACTCAAAAATCCACCTGCCTCTGCCTCCCAAGTGCTGGGATTAAAGGCGTGCATCACCACTGCCCATCATTAAAACAAATATTAAAAGAAATACTTTTAATGATAAATATAAATACATTTAATAGACCACAGAGGAATAAAATATCCCAGAATAGTGAATAGTTAAGCAAAAGAGGAAAATACCAAATCATATACACACACACACACACACACACACACACACACACACACCCAACTGCCAACTCGAAAGACGCACTGGACTGGTGAGATGGCTCACCAGGTACTGACCTTGCATGTATGTTGTGACATGTGTGTGTGCCCCGCCCTTAAATGTACATGTACACACATGTGTACATACACAAAATAAAATTTATAAAATTAAAGACACAGACTTGAAGATGAGATTATAATGTGCAATTCATTTCTTTGTTGCTTCAAGCAAGATATCGCATCCTCAAGGATGAATACTAACTTTCTGGTGAAAGAAAATGACATTCCCAGCAAACCAAATGACATGATCCTAATATTTAACAAAATATGACAAAATAAACTCCAAATCAAAACTAGTCAAAGAGACACAGTCACATCATTCTGACTTAGGGAGCAAGCCTTCAAGGAGACAGTATAATTTTAACCATATATGTATATACCAAACATGAGTATACTAAGATTCATAAAAGAAGTATTACTAGATATAAAGTCACAGATTAACCACCTAAGTTAATATTGGGTGACTAATATATTCCATCACTGTCACCAATAAATAGGCCACTCTGACCAACTATAACCACAGATCATATGGTCATAACAGACATTTAAAATATATTCTATCCAAAAGGACAAAATACATTCTTCTTAGCCTCCCACAAGACTTTCTCTAAAATAGAGCACACATATGGAAGCAAAGCAAAAATCAACAAACACTGGAAAATTGAAATTTAATTTTTAATATTCTACTTGACCACAATGGAATCAATAGCAAGAGAAACTACAGAAAGAACACAAATTAATGGAGATGAAATAACAGGAGTCATGGGTGAAACTAAGAGGAAACCAGAACTATTATTACAATTAAAGGAAAATGAAAACCATAACATATGGGGTAAAACAGTCAAGGTCATTGAAAAGGTAAATAACAATGATAAACACTTAGACAAAACTCACTAAACTTAAAAAGCCCAAATTAATAAAATTAGGGATTAAAAAAGAAACCATAACAATAAAATTCAGAAAATCATAGACAGTCATTAAAGACATACATTTAAGTAAACTAGAAAAATCTAAAAGTAATAGCTCAATCCTAGGATGTATCTGACCTACCAAAGTAAAACTAGAATGAGACAAACAATTTAAACTAAGGCGGATTTAGGCAATGAATAATAGTATTTTTCCATGCTAAAGAACCAAAACTATAGAAGGATTTAATGCAGAGCTATACCTGATCTTTAAAGAAAATGTGTCCTTTTTTTTTCTTAATGAAGCCAGTATTATGCTGATTCCAAACCCAGATTAAGGCATTTTTAAAAGGAAGAAAATTATAGACCAATTTCCCTGGCGAATAAACATGCAAAACTTCTCATAAAACACTTGCAAACTGAATTAAAAAGCACATCAAAACGATTATTCACCATGATAAAGTTGGTTTTATCCTAGTGATATGGGGATATTCAACATATGCAAATCAATAAATGTCAATTTTATATAGATTCAAGAACACTAAATCATGAGACCTCTCAAAAAAACCTTGAAAAATCCAGCCAAACTGTCAACATGGAGCGGGTGAGAAGGAGGAAAATATCCCACTACTGGCAGAGCATCTGACTCTTGAAAGCTGTTAGGAGAGGATGAATCAGTTTTATTTAATGATATGACCTTTGGTAAATCTACCATATATGAGGGAGGGCCCTAGTCCCAAGAATAGCTGGGCAATACAATATGGACTTGAGGGAAAAGAAAAGAAAGAAAAGATACCTCAAAACTGGGTAGGAAAGAATGGTAGGGTAGTTATGGTAGAATTAGGAAGGATGTAAATCAAAACAAAATTCTCAAAGAAATAATAAAAGTTGTTTAAACTCCAAACCCCAAACCAAACCTACACTGAAGGAGAAAAGTCGCAGGAAACAGGTTGCGGAAGGAAGAAGGCTACTTTAAACACACACTATCAGAAACAGCTGGCATCAAGGAAACCAAATCAAAGTAACATAGCAAGACTTGAAGTTCATAGCCTCAATTTGGATAGACAATGTTATCCCAAAACCATGTGTGAAAGCCTCTATGCCGCTGAAATGTTCAGGGGTAGAGTTTCTGGAAAGCGGATGGGGTCATGAAGATGGTGTCCATGAAGGACACCATTAAAAGGACAAATCAGCAACCAACAAACTGGGAAAAGATCTTCACCAACCCTACATCTGACAGAGGGCTAATATCCAATATATACAAAGAACTCAAGACGTTAGACCCCAGAAAACCAAATAACCCTATAAAAAATGGGGTACAGAGCTAAACAAAGAATTTTCACTTGAAGAACTTTGAATGGCTGAGAAGCACCTTAAAAAATGTTCAACATCATTAATCATTAGGGAAATGCAAATCAAAACAACCCTGAGATTTCACCTCACACCAATCAGAATGGCTAAGATTAAAAACTCAGGAGACAGCAGGTGTTGGTGAGGATGTGGAGAAAGAGGAACACTCCTCCACTGTTGGTGGAGTTGCAAGCTGGTACAGCCACTTTGGAAATCAATCTGGTGGTTCCTCAGAAAACTGGGCACAACACTTCCAGAAGACCCTGCTATACCACTCCTGGGCATATACCCAGAGGATTCCCCAGCATGTAATAAGAATACATGTTCCACTATGTTCATAGCAGCCCTATTTATAATAGCCAGAAGCTGGAAAGAACCCAGATGTCCCTCAATGGAGGAATGGATGCAGAAAATGTGATATATATATACACACACAATGGAGTACTATTCAGCCATTAAAAACAATGAATTCATGAAATTTTTAGACAAATGATGGGGCTGGAGAACATCATACTAAGTGAGGTAACCCAGTCTCAAAAGATCACTCATGGTATGCACTCACTGATAAACAGATATTAGCCTAGAAACTTGGAATACCCAAGACATAATCCATATCAAATGATGTCCAAGAAGAAGGAAGGAGTGGCCCCTGGTTCTGGAAAGGTTCAGTGCAGCAGTGTAGGGCAATACCAGAACAGGGAAGTGGGAAGGGGTGGATGGGGGAACAGGGGGGAGAGAGAGAAGAGGGCTCATGGGACTTTCGGGGAGTGGGAAGCCAGGAAAGGGGAAATCATTTGAAATGTAAATAAAGAATATATCGGCGGGGGGTGGGGGGAGAGAAGGCTGACACCAAAATCATGAAAGGAGGAGAAAAAATCATGAAAGGAGGAGAAAAAAAAAGTTCAGATGATTTTACTACATCACAATTAAAATAGGATTCTGTGTGTAACAAGACAAAGCTCAGCAAACTCACTTGGAGGAGCCCCAGGCCCGGAGAAAGCAGGATGAGCTCCTGCAGCACGTGCTCGCCTGTACCTATCTA
Source organism: Apodemus sylvaticus (assembly GCF_947179515.1). NCBI lineage: Eukaryota > Metazoa > Chordata > Mammalia > Rodentia > Muridae > Apodemus > Apodemus sylvaticus. The sequence continues at coordinate 51,016,394 of NC_067485.1, forward strand.
GCCTTCTGCCGCAGCTGGCCTCCAGCAACAACTGTGCAGAACTGCGCACAGAAGGAAACACGTGGAAAAAGCTCACTTCATAAGGAAATGAAGATTTCTAAACAATATTCTTGACTCAGATTATTCTTAATATAATTCTTCCTATTGACTACAAGATAGAAATACTTCAGAGAAGCGATTACATAAGAGAAGTACTGAAGAGACAAAACTAAAATAATCACCCAAAAGACTATTAGAAAACAAAAACACAAAACAAGAAGCAGATGAATTTCTATGATAAAACTTCTAGCTGTGCAATAATAGTTGAGTATTCAGTACTAATTAAATTTTGATAAGAATAAAAAGATTATTTCTCTGTCTTTGCATTTTATTTTATTTATTCATTTATTAGCCAACACCCATGAATGAGAGAAACTGACAGCACACACACAATTCATTCATAACAAAATGACTCAAGCCTGGTCAGGACAGGACAGGACAGCCTTCCTGACAGCAAAGGCAACTCTAAATCTTGGGAATTTGTTTTCAGTAGAAAACAAAATGAGAGAAACTGTTACAATAACAAGCAGGTTGGCACATTAGTGAGAATAAATGGGAGGTGCTAAACACTACAATTTGGAGTAAAAGGACTCCAGTGGAGGAAAAAAATTATACTTATTTTCTCTTGACAGAAATACATGATTGTTTGAACAATGTAACATTTAACAAGGCAGAGAAATTCCAAATACATCAACAGCCACTGAAATAAGGATGAATACAAGGAGTATAAGTCCTTGAGAGTGACCATATGTGGATCAGTTTATGACAGAAGGGACAGATAAAGGAGGAAACACAGACAGAAGGAACATCAACAATTAGAAGGAAGGCTAGTGGATAGACATCACAATGTTTCATGCTGATATTCTACTTTGCCTTTTCTACAGCAGATTCATAGAAGTGAATACACACACACACACACACACACACACACACACACACACACAAGCACAACATAAAACCTCAATAGAATATTTAAATCCCTATGGAAAAGATGAAACCATAAAACAAAGACACAACACAAACTTTACAACATTAACTACCACATTCCCATGTCTTGGGCTGTAAGAAGGCAAGTGTCCTTGTTGACAGTTATTTAAAAGCTAACTGTCTCCCTCACTTGTTGGCACTGCAACTAGATGAAGGAACTTAAACTCTGGGTGAGAGCTACTGAGGAGATTAGCTGAATAGGTCCATGCCCGAAGGCCAGAGGCTAGCATGGCGCCTATGGCACCAAACCCTGTGTTAGCTAGATGCCCTCAGCAGGACCGACTATACCCTTACTGGAGAGCAACCTCTATAAGGGCATGGCTCTTGGCTGTTTTGCTCAGTGCTACATCTCCAGAGCTTAGTACAAGGCCTATGGGACAGCAAGGCTAAAGAAATACTTCTATGTAAAAAAAAAAAAAAGAAGAAGAAGAAGAAGAAGGGAAAAAAAAAAGAAAAAATGTGAATTCCCTAAATAAACCCTAAGAACTATAAATTTCAACTCTGGGTTATCTTCAAATATCAAAGAAATGTCTCTATAAGTCTGAAAGGAATTAAGTTTTATATGAACATCTTTAAGTGCACTTAATTATTTAAAAATAAGTTAATAGGCTTGGGCCACATCCTTTGTGTCAGCCCAGCCCATGGCATCTGGCTGACCTTATCTGGACTGCACTATATCAAACCTCCAGGCCATTCCTACATGGTCATCCTGTGTTCCAGCCCAGTCTGGTTAAGTCTTGCACGCACAATTCCCAAACTCTAGGTTTGGCATCAGGAAGAGGCCTCTGTGCCAATCAAGACAGCTAAGTACATTTGTATATACCTTTTCTCATATGCATTTATCCAATTTCCAAGCCTATTGTGGCCTTTACAACCTGTGCTCTGGGGCAGACCTTTGGCTCAGTTAATTAAAAGAAAGACAGGATACAAATTAACTGGATCAGACCAGTTAGGGAACACTACAATAGAAATTAAAGAAATATAGAATATTATAAGGGATACATTAAACACCTACAGTCCAGTCAGAAAAATCTCAGGGAAATGTATGGTTCTAGATGCATCCTAATCCTCAACCTTAAACCAAGAAAAGGTCAGCAACCTAAATACATCCTTAACAAATAAGGAGATTGAAACACTGTCTTCTAAGACAAAACAAAACAAATAAAAAAAAAATCCCAGATTCATAACAAAATTTTACTATCTTAAAAAAAGATTTACAACCAATACTTCTTAAATTATATTTTTTTAAGAAGAAAGAAATAGAAGGAGTACCTTCAAATCCCAAAGCGAAAAAATTCTGCAGTATGAACCTGGTAACACATGTCTTTAATCCCAGTACTGAGGAGGCAGAGGCACGTAATCTCTGTAAGTTCCAGGACAGCCTAGTCTATATATTGAGTTCCAGAAAAGCCAGGGCTATATAGAAAGACTTGGTTTTTAAAAAAAAATCACAACAAACAACCAACCACAGTCCAGTATCACTGATGAAAATAGGTATGTAATGCTCTCTTCTGTGTCTGAAGACGGTGACAATGCACCCACATATATAAAATTAATAAATCTTTTAAAAACTCAAAAAAAAGACTTGTACAGAATATAAGCATATCATTTTTAAAAAGACCATCCACTATGGTCAAGTTGACTTTATCCAGTAGGTACAGGGATGGATGATGGTACAACATACATAAATTAATAAATGTAATGAATCATATAGGCAGACTTAAGACAAAAATCACATGGTCATCTCATCAGATGTAGAAAACATTTTAGTAAAAAATCATAGATGATGTCTTAAGAGAAAGCATTACTAGAGGGAATACATATGAGAATATATACGACATATCTCATATATGATATATGAGAGTATATATGACAAACCCACTGCCAACATTATTCTAAATAGTGAAAAACCTGAAGTAAATCAGGTCTGGAACCAGGTCAATCATTATCCTCATTCTTTATCAACCACCTCTAGCAATTAAGACAAGAAAAGGATATTAAAGGGATAAAAACAGGGAAAGAAGAAGTCAAATCATTCTTACTTGCTAGTGATATGATATTATGCATAAAAGATCCCAAAACTCTGCCAGAGAACTTCTAGAAATGATCAACAATTTGATCAAAGGGTCAGGATACAAACTCAACTCAAATAAGAATTAGTAGCCCTTCAACAAACACGATGAGAAAGACATCCTGAGAACACTCCTATTTACAATATCTTCAGAGAAAAACACATGACTATAAATAAGATAGAAGCAAAAGATACACAACAAAAGATTTAACTCTCTGAAGATATTGAAGCCACAGTGGACGAATATCTCTCATATGTGACCATGTCTTTCACGGTATGAGAAAGGCTGTATCTATGAACTCTCAGCAGTACAGCTGTCTAAACAAGAAGAGATAGCATCAGTGGTTAAGCACATTTGGATGGGGAAGCTTCATGAACCCCACCACTACAATGAAGAACTACAGGAAATTACTGACTGCTGAGAGAGGGAGAGTTTGTCTTCTCCATGAATGAACTCCCTAACTGGCAATCTAATACCAAGTGGTTCGCCTTAAAACATACCTATGAACAATACTATAGGGACTTAGCAGGCTATGTGTGTGTGTGTGTGTGTGTGTGTGTATATATATATATATATATATAAAATGATGATTAGATTACTGTAAAGAACAAAAAAAGTCCAGTCAAAAAAAACTTCTCCCTTGCTGGTAGGATTGCAAACTGGTCCAACCACTCTGGTAATCAATCTGGAAAACTGGAGATTGATCTACCCAAAAGATGTCCCACCATGCCACAGGGGCACGTGTTCCACTATGTTCATAGCAGTCTTATTTGTGATAGTCAGAAACTGGAAACAACCCAGGTGACCCACAACAGAAGAGTGGATACAGAAAATGTGGTTCGCTTACACACTGGAACACTACTCAGCTATTAAGAACTTGGATATCCTGACTTTTGCAGGCAAGTGGATAGAACTAGGAAATATCATCCTGAGTGAGGTAATTCAGACCCAAAAGGACATGCATAGTATGTACTCATTAATAAGTAACTATTAGCTAAAAATATACAGAATACCCAGGACACAATTCCCAGGATTCAAGAATGTTAACAAGTCGAAGGACCCAAGTGAGGATGCCTCAATCCCACTTGGGAGGCTGAAGAAAGCAATCACAGGGAGCAGAGAGAGGGAGAGACCTAGGTGAGAGAGGAGACAGGGAGGGGAAGGGGGGGAACATGATCAGGTATTAGGGGAGCAGAAACAGGACTGAAGCACCGAGGGCCAACAGAAAGAATGGAAACAGGCAATGTCCCAAGGTAGGAAGTGGGGGGACTCTCTAGAATGCACTGGAGACCTGGGAGGTGAGACTCTCAGGACTCAAAGGGAGGGACTTTGGATGAGGTGCTCTACAGTGGAGGAACAGGACGTCAAGTAGAAGGATGGGGTTGTCATCAGACAGTCATCTGGCTTAGAATTGTTCCTGTCTGAAGGAATGTCAGGGACAAAAATGGAGAAGAGCATGAGGAGGTCCAGTGATAGGCCCAAAGTGGGATCCAGCTCAAGGGGAGGCCCAGGGCCCTGAAACCATTACTGATGCTGTGTGTGCTTGCAGACAGGAGCCAAGAAGCAGCTCAAAGAGTCAGATGCAGATACTAGCACCCAACCAATGGTCAGAAGCCAGCGACCCCTGTGGTGGAATTGGGGAAAAGCTGGAAGAAGCTGAGGCGGAGGGCTGCCCCATAGGAAGATGAGCAGTTTCAACTGACCTGGACACCAGAGATCTCTCAGACACTGAGCCACCAACCAGGCAGCATACACCAGCTGATATGAGGCCCCCAACACATATACAGCAGAGGACTACTTGGTTTGGCTTCAAAGAGAGAAGATTCACCTACCCTTTGAAAGTCTTGAGGCCCCAGGGAGTGGGGAGGTTTGGTGGGGTGGAGGTGGAGGTTGGGACATTCTCCTTGGAGATGGGGGGGAGAAGGTATGGGTTGGGAAGCAGTTGGGGGCAGATCAGGAGGGGATTGCATTCTGGACTGTAGAAAAGATTAAAGAATAAAAAAAATTAAAAAAGAACTGTTTTTTAATGACATCAACTAAAACTTATACATAATAGAATTAATAACTAAAAATATTTTGGGGATAATAAAAAGACTTCTGATATACTTAAACAAATGAAAGAAAGTACAAAGCAAAACAGAAAACAAAACAGTAAAATTTAGAGTACAGAAGGCCTCTAAAGAATCTAAACAACCACAGCCTGATAACACTGAACTGAACATCTCTATAATATTGGGGATCTTCTACAAAATTGAAAAACAATTCTTACTCAAATATACCCAAAGTACTAAAAACAGATTAAAAATTAAGTTATTGAAGATTTTATATTTCCCAAAAGCTCTTGAACAAAACAGTTTCATTGGAATATTATTCAAACACTTTTGAAACACAATACTATTTTGCTATGTAAAGCTCGCCAAACACAGTACTATAAACATAATATAGAACATTAAAGAGAGGGGGGGGGAATAGGGAGGGAGATAGAGCAGAGGGGAGTGGGAAGAGAAAACAAAGGGATCTAGGAGCCTTAAAATTGCTGAGCAGGTAAAGGATTTTGCCACCAAGCCTGATCATCTGAATTTGCCTTCTGGGTCCCACAAAGTCTGACAAATTGGCTTCCTCCTGTTATCTTCTGACCTCCATACATGCACAAGGCACAAACAATCTCCTTAGATGGCAAGTTAATATGATAACTAATCATTTGACATAAAACACTTAGAATTCTCTTAGCAGTATAAATGAGAGTGCTTCACTTACATGCCCCAGTGTTACGTCAAGTAAACATAAAATTAAATGTCCAAAGCATTCCCATTAAAACCAAATTCAAAACATGGTTGAATCCTAGTAATGGAACCCTCCTAACACACACACACACACACACACACACACACACACACACACTACCAAGAACCATATCTTATACCATAACAAGTATGTTTATTCAAAAGAAGATAAGTCTCATCACATACAAGTAATAGATTTATATTTATGTTATATAATCTAAGGTAATAAAATGCAGAACCAGAGATGATAATTTAGTATGATCACTATACACAAACACACACACTAAACAAAACACCAGCTATAAAAATTATACAAAGCAAAACAACAAGATCAACAAACAAACAAAAACAAAAACAAACCCTCTTCATTCCTGGAAAATGGCAAACAAAAGAAACATAAATTTCTTCTAAGGAAAAGGCAGTAGGTAGGCGTGATGGCTCTCGCTCATGATTCCAGCACTTGAGAGGCAGATGTACAAGGAAGGATCAGGAGTTCAAAGTCCTCCACAGATCCTTGCTGAGTTCGAGGCCAGCCTGGGTTGCCTGGGCTCTTTCTAAAACCAAAAACCTAAAAACAGAAACAGCCAGAAAGGAAGATAAGAAGGAGTGTTAATTTTCTTTTAATTTAAGACATGAATAAAACTCCAGGCAAAATCCCAGTGAAATATTCATTTAATCTTAGTTAAAATAACACTATCAGTAATTAACAGTTATTTTGCTTTAAAGATTATAGCAGAAGGGAACAATAAACATTAGGAACAAACATTTTAGACAAAGATGTTAATTAGTTCTAATAGTGAAAAATGTTGAGGAAAAGAACCTAAATGACAAGGATTAAGTGATTATAGCCAGGGGTTGGGGATTTAGCTCAGCAGGTGGAGTGTATACCTAACCTACAGACAGCACTGGATTCCAAGCCCACTGCTGAGGAAGCAAGCACAGATGTGACATGTGCCTGGAATCCCAGCATTCTAGGAGAGGGAGGCAGAAAGGATCAGAAGTTTCAGGTCATCCTTGGCTACATTGCAAGTCAACCTGTGATATGAGATCCAGTCCAACATGGGGCGGTTATGACTGAAAACATCACATTATAAATGTATATGTCAATTGGACAGGCCCAATTCTCAAAAACAGATCAGGAAAATAGATGTTTAGATAAATATCAAATTTTCTTTTTCCTATTTGAAAGCATGTTATGGTGCATAGATGCCGTAGAGTTGGTCAAACAAAAAGATAATCATTTTGAACAATGAGGGCACTGGCAGTCTACACTTGAGATGAGGGGTTCAGATGCTAAATCACGTGTTTAAAAATTATAGATCAGGCCAGGTGGTAGCAGTTCATGCTGTTAATACCAGCACTTGGGCAGGGGCAGGGGCAGGGGCAGGCATATCTCTGTGAGTTTGAGACCAGCCTGGTCTACAAAGTGAGTACCAGGGCTACACAGTGAAACCCTGTCTCAAACACCAGTGAAGTTCACAGATCAGGTAAACCTTAAGTAAGTACTAGTGTTAACCCATGTCTCCACACTTCACCACTATCTCTTTCCACATCAGCACACTTGGTCCAGCTCAGTTGGCTGCTTTACTCATGATTATCAATATTGCAATTAACAGGAAATATTTGCCCTCTATTTTCAGGATTTATGTCTCCTGACAATGGTGTGAACTGACCTAGCATAGGCTTGTCTTAGGGGTTCTTCAGTTTCCTTTCCTACACGCATGCAAGAACAATTAATGAGCACAGAGGCCATGGATGTAGCAGAGGGCAAGGAGAGACATAAGGAGACTTTGGCGGGAGGAAAGGGAGAAACGCTGTAATTACATTATAATCCAAACATTTTTACAAAAGTAAAACAGCAGACTTATATTGTCTGGGCTGCCTTGATGTGCTTCCTTGAGGCTCATGGAGGCCAAAAGAGGGCATGAGATCGGCTAGAACTGAAGTTACAAAACACAGCACAAAACTAAAAAAGGTTTAATGTTTCCTAGTTGCTATGGTTTTAGTCTCCTTACTTGCCCTGTATTTAATGCATGAGTGAGTGTGGTCACCATTATCAACCTGTGAGTCATAACCCCCACAGGGGTCAGATATTTCAATTATGATCTGTAACAGTAGCAAAATTTCAGTTATGAAGTATCAATAAATACATTTATGGTTGGGGGTCACCACAACATGAGGAACTGTATTAAAGTGTTACAGAGTTAGGAAGGTTGAGAACCCCTGCTTTAAGAGCTCTAATCTGCATGTCAGTATCATGTTCCTTATACATGGAGTTTTAAAGTTCATTTTAACAATGGACAGATGACTTACTAGGTGACCAAATGCTATATGGATAAAAATAACTCTTTATCCTAAATTCAAACATGAGTACACTTGCATTAAGAAAGCATTAAGAAAAATCAGTAGCCCCTATGTGCTGGATAGTTTTATGTCAGCTTGATACAAGCTAAGTCATCTGGGAGGAGGAAACCTCAATTAAGTAAATGCCTCCATGAGCTTGGGTTGGAGGCAAGCATGTAGGGCGTTTTCTTAATCCTTGATTGATGTGGGAGGGCCAAGACCATTGTGATTGGTGCCATGCTGTGCTGCTGGTCCTGAGTTCTGCAGGAAAGCAGAGTGAGCAGGCCAGTAAGCAGCCTCCATAACCTCCTGCCTCCAGGTTCCTGTGTTGTCCGTGTTTCTGTCCTGTCTCAGTTCCTGCCCTGGCTTCCCTCAGTGATGGGCTATTACCTGTAAATTTGAGTTGGAATAAGTGTTTTCCTCTCTAGTTTGCTTTTGGTTATGATGTTTCATTATAGCAATCACTACCCTAACTAAGACATCCTTATTCACTTACCAACATGTACATACCCTCTGTCCATCAGACTAGTTTAAGCCCTGGAAATATAGCATTAAATCAAAGTTTTAATTTCATGGTGCTTATATATTTGTGGTATAAGATAAACAATTAAATGTGAAAAATAATTCTAATTTGGAAAAGGACAGTAATGGATGTTTTCTGAAGGCTGTTCAGGAAGCCCTTGGATATGTTGTTATCGGCACTCTGGTAAAGATCTTTGGATACTTCAAAATGATCAAATCCAGTGGAAAGAGAAAGTACCAAGGTCCCAGAGAGGGCATGGCCTTGATGTTAGTTAACAGTGAGAAGACTCACTGGCTCAAAAGGATATGCAAGAAAAAAATATTTGGGTTGTAAAAATTAATAGGAAAAGCCATCATACAGTTCATTAATTGCATATGTTTAATTACTCCTCCTAAATCCTCTTAAACTTTACACTGCACTGCAATTAAGCATTTTGAGAAGAAATTCCCAGCAAATTGGAGCCAACTGACTGTGTTTAAATGCATCCACAGAGGCCAGTGGCTTTAAAGCATTTTAGAAGTACAAACGAACCACTTGATCCCAATAGCCAAATTACAAGTCTGAAAAAAGTCACGAGTGTGATGAAATGGAGCACCACAAGGGTATCCAGAGCTCTGAACCCAAGTCAGATCCTGAACACCGAGGTCTCCATCATATCTCAAATTATCTGCTGCATTAACATGCCCTTCACCAGAGAAACAGCAGGAATGACCCAGGAATGGCCACTACATGGCTCCTTTCTGGGACATCCAGGCAGATGGTTCCTAAAAGCCAAGAAGTCACCCCCCCCCCCCAGGAGAGTCTTAAGCTATGCCCCATAGCTGATTCCAGTAGTTGCGGAGAGTGAAAGATGCAATCAGAGCCTCTAGGATTGGCCTCCTCAGGGTCTTGGAGGCCCTGGAAAGAAAAGAGCTACTCCTTGGCATGCACAGGGAAGCAGCCAATGACTAATGCTTAGAAAAAAGGGCCAGGGTCTAGTCAGTACAGGCCTTGTTCTGTCTATTTATTACTGTCCATGACTTCCAAGAGCCACTGTTTAGGGCAGAAAGGGATAGAATCAAATACGAATATTTATTTCCTATGGATCTAGATTTCCTTTCAAATAATCTTTTCCAATCATCTCCAGTTGAAAAGTCCAAAGCCAGAATCAGGAAGGGGACCCCATTTTGTTAAGAAAAGTTGAAGAAGGGAAGTGGAAGATTAGGGAGTGTTTGGGGCAGGAGGGAGGATACTTTAAATCATTCTCATGTCACAGTCCCGAGTTCAGCGTGGTCACCCAAGTGAAATGGTGACACCTCGTAGAACCAAATTGTGTGTGTTTTTGTTGTTGTTGTTGTTTGTTTTAGCTACAAGGAACTTAGTGCCTTACCCTTTACTGAATAAATACATTGCATCCACCTGTCATATTCAAGGTCCTAGGTTTAATTCCTGCAAAACACACACACACACACACACACACACACACACACACACATATACACACACACTCTGCACAAGTGCCTGGGACTCTGAATTGTATAGTAGACAGATTTTGCTACTGCTAGACAGTTCTTGGCCATCAGTGCTCAGAACACAGTCTGCCAAGAGCCAGCCTCTTCCTTTTGCAAGCCTTGAGGTCTGATAGTAAGTACATGTGGTTCTTGATCCTTACCTGAGTTTAGAGACCTAATAAGGGCAGGTGCTCTCAGATTCCTATGCCCTGGAATAACCAAGGTACCGGGTACCAGTCTCTCCTAACTTAGGGTGGGACTCTGAGGGCATCTAATCACCAATGTACTAGTGAGCATCATTTGTGACCAGGACCCTAGGGAGGACAATGCATGGAGATGCAGGCTATCTCAAGGATCCTATCTCAGATAGGACCTGAGGAAACTGTGTGCTCAAAATCTACTGAGCATTTCTATCATTAGCCTCTGCCAAGAAATGTCCCTGTCCAAGCCTGAGCACTAATCCAAGTCTCCTGCTGGGGGAGGAGGTGTGTTGGATAGAAAACAAACTTAGCACCCTGGGCAGGTCAGCTGACATTTCTTTAGAGCAGTGCAGCAGAAAGAGAAGAAGCCAATACTAATTACCATCTGGCACAACCCGCCTCCTCCTTCACTACAGCACAACAGCCACACAGGAGTTGTCAGCTGCAGTACAGGTTGCACCTTTGCTAGCCATGAACCTCACTAAAACCAAGCAGACAGAAAGGGCAGGGGCAGAGCCACACCCTCTCAGACATCTGAGACTGGGAGTTCCTCATTAAATAGAACAGAAAGTCAGCTGCCACTCTCTGCCGGAAGACCAAGGACTAGTGACTAGAGGACAGCGAAGGGTGTAAAGAAGCCAGAAGCCAGAAAACTTCTCAGAGTGCAATATGGTTTAGAACAAGAGGTGATTCCCACCCTTTTGTACAGAACTCTGAGAAGAAAAAGAACATTCTATCAATCCTGGCTTCCACAGTCATGGCAGCTGAACAGACAAATTCAAAGTATAAGTAGTATAATTTAAAACCTTGTTAGCTTCATTATTCTTTTACATATGCTATATTTATGTGAGTATTCATTTGCACTCTTACATGTATTTTCAGGAGTGGTCATGAGAAAATCCAAAGGGACTAAAACTTGTCAATGTCCAGGTTAGGGTCCAAAGCAGCAAATGTTAATCCAAAGAAACATGGCTCAGCATGTGTGAGGGAACACATCTCTAACACTTGTAGGGCCCCAGAGGAGGATGACAAGGAAACAACTTACCTAGTGCTGGTCAGACTTTCTCAACATCTAAAGGTACCTGGATTTTTAATCTTAGTATTGAGGAGGTAAAGGCAGGTAGAAGACTGAGCTTAGGGCCAGCCTAGGCTACATGGTGAGGCTCTACCTCAAAATAAAAAGTTATTTAAATCCTTCATTTCTCAATTTCTAAGTTTCTGAATTTTTCAGAGACTCCTTATGATAAGAGGACATAGAATGTACAAGTGATGGTAATGTCAGTTCTTTTATGATACCCAGAAGTGTCACAGGGGTTCCAGAAGATGGTCTACAAAAAGTTCTTATCTTAATCTACCTCAAAATGAAACATTTATACATTCATTCTCATCCTATGATCCAGAAAAGAAAGGAGGAAAATGAAGAGTATTTAGCCATTTAAGACCAGAGATAGACTAGCTCTGTCCAGAGGACAAAAAATAGATACAAGGGAGTTATTAAGAAAATGAGGATATAAGACACCCAATAACTGTAAGCCAGCACACCAGAACATGAGTTGCTGGACTGTGAGCAGTTTTGTAGAAATGTCTGAATAGTACTCTGATGCTATACTTCTATTTCCATGATTGAGAATCATACTAGCTAGTTTAGGTGGATATCTCATTGTCTAGTAATACAGGGCAGAGGGTCAAGTTAAAAATCAGTTTCTCAGCTAATGCTAGGCAGAAACTTTACCATCCACACAACTGTTTGGGCCACAGGTGCTTATACAATGATTCTGCTTTATCTACTGCATTTTCCTGACATGCCAGTTTAAGATATTGTCAAAGAAAACTTGAGCCAGATCTAGGGTCATTTTCTTAAAACAACAGCAAAACAAAAACAAAAACAAAACAAAAAACAAAACTCAGGGGGATCATCCTACTGATAGTTATTTTATCTTACTTTATTTATTGCGTATTCCTAATAAATAAATAAACGTTTTAGTTTTCTAATGTTTACTTGTTTCTCTCTACTTGTAAATTTTGGGACATGTTTTCTTGTTTCCTCTCCTAGCACTATGCCAACTGTTAACGATTGCTCAGAATTTTCTGACAGATAACTGGATCATGGCTACTTTGGTAAGGAATCTCAGGCCTCTGGGATTAAACAATATTCCTGTTTAGGAGATATTGCCACTCCAATGGCCTCTGGGGCTCTTTGCCCATCAGTGATCTAATTCCTAACTCAGTTGGATAGGCATTCCCCGTGCTTTCCCTGATGAATGCAGTGAAGGAGCAGAAGCCCCAAGAAGACAGGCCTCAGTGAACTCAGGGCTGTATTCTGTTCTTGCTCTGAGTAAACTGACAAAGGCCAAAGACGGAAGTAGAGTGGGAAGCAGTGACTTTGTTTTCCAGAGATCTGTGGATTGCAAGGGATGTGTGTGTGTGTGTGTGTGTGTGTGTGTGTGTGTGTGTGTCTTCCTCTAGGAGTTTACAACAGCACTTCTATAGCAGGTGCAGTCAGTGAGATTGGACCAGTGTATCACTTTCTCCTTTCAATGGATGTGCTTTTCCATTCTCTTTATGTATGATCTATGACCTTCCTTTATCAAAAAGGGTGCAGGGACCTAAAGTTTTCCTACTTTGTACTTGCTGTCTTAGAAAGTTTGTAATTGCCCTGAGCGCCCTTCTTGCTCAGTCTTCAACTTTCTTGTGCATTCTCTCAGGTTTCTTGGTAGCCAGGCAGCCCACCACAAAGCTTGGACTTTAAGCTTGCACTGTGAAGTAGATACTGCATAAGGCTCTGGGGTGGATCTGCTAGCTCTCTGAATGCCCTGAGAATCCTCACCTTAGCATCTCTTTTTGGTGAAGCACTTAAGTTATAACTAGGAAGCAACAGCAGAGGTGAGGAAGGAAATGTGAGACTGAGAGTAGGGTTTCAAGTTCCAAAAGTTCTGCCTTCCCTGCACGTCAATTCAGATTTAAATTTAATGTAACCAATAGTGCACATCCTGATAAAAGCCAACGGCACATGTACACATTCCAGCTCATGATTTAGTCAAGAGTAAACATGTGGCCAGTGTTTACTTGTGTTTTGTTATAAGGCTCTCCAGTATGTGATAAAGGGTCCTATTTATTTTCAATGGGATCCAATAGATAATAAATGTGCAGAGAAATCAGCAAGCCCAAGGAAGCCTGAGGTAAAGGCATACAATCAACAGTAAATGAAGTTTAGGAGCCAAACCTTTATTTCTGTACTGAGCAGCCATGGAGGAAATAACAAGGGAGACAGTCTATAATCTGTATTCAATCCAGGACTTTCTTCAGATGCTTTCACAACAGTCACAACTAAAATTTATACCTCTACTTTCTCACCAAGAACTGCAGGAATCTCAAGTTTGAGAAGATTAGAATCTCCTTAGCAAAGTACAGTGTGTTCTGTACTGCCACCAGCAAATGGGCTCTGACATTCATCTTTCCCTAGTGAGAACATCCTGTGACCCAGCTACCTTCTCTCCACACTGAAGTATAACCAATCCTGGCCAACAAGAACTACAAAGGAGTTTGGGTGTCCCTATGGAAGGTTGCAGTACAGAAAAAGGGATGACATGACTTCATTCATGACAGGAGACATACATACATCAGCACCCACCTAATGGGCTTTTCATTATAAAACAGAAATAATTCAAGAAAGTTAAAATCCTAATGGATGTGAAGAATCTTGACTGCTCTCTTAGCGAATTCTTATGCTACATTTAATGCCATGTTGCTTATCTTTCTTCTGGGCTGGACAGAAGAAAGATAAACAGAATATTGTTTTACTGGCTTTGAAAAACATCTACAACATTCCATACAAGACTGCCCATATTGTTAACTTAATAAACAAAAGCATATTAAAATAAATATTGAATAGATAGGGGGCAAGTGGGCAGCCTTGTTGTTTTAGTTAGTGTTTTACTGCTGTGAACAGACACCATGACCAAGGCAACTCTTATAAGGACAACATTTAATTGGGGCTGGCTTCAGGTTCAGAGGTTCAGTCCATTATCAAGGTAGGAACATGACACCATCCAGGCAAGTGTGGTACAGGAGGAACTGAGAGTTCTGCATCTTTATCTGAGGGCTGCTAGCAAAATACTGACTTCTAGGCAGCCTAGTAGGATAAGTGTCTTAAAGCCCGTGCCCACAGTGACACACCTACTCCAACAGGGCCAAACCTTCTAATAGTGCCACTCCCTAGACCCAAATAAATACAAATAATCACACTTGTCTCTGATTTTTAGTGGGATTGCTTCAAGTTTCTATCCATTTAGTTTGATGTGTGCTATTGGTTTGCTATATATTGCTTGTATTATGTTTAGGTATGGACCTTGAATTCCTGATATAAAATGTGGTACATTTACACAACAGAGTACTACTCAGCATTTTTTTTGTTTTTTGTTTGGTTTGTTTGTTTGTTTGTTTGTTTGTTTGTTTTTGAGACAGGGTTTCTCTGAATAGCCCTGGAAGTCCTGGAGCTCACTCTGTAGATGAGGCTGGCCTACTCAGAAATCTGCCTGCCTCTGCCTCCCAGAGTGCTGGGATTACAGGTGTGTGCCACCACCACCCGCCTACTACTCAGCAGTTAAAAACAATGACTTCATAAAATTAGCAGGTGAATGGATGGAACGACAAAAATATCATCCTCAATTAGGTAACCCAGACACAAAAGAACACACATGGTGTGTACTCTCTGATACATGGATATTAGCCCCAAAGCTCAGAATACCCATGATACAATCCACAGACCATTAAGAAGAAGGAAGACTAAATTGTAGATGCTTCAATCCTATATAGAACAAGGAACAAAATAACCACAGGAGGTATAGAGATGGGGAGAACTGGGAAGGAGAGAGAAGGGGAAAGAAAAACAGGGGGGCAGGAACAGGTATTGGAAGGGACAGAACTACAGAGGGTCAGGAAATTGAATAGAAACATGTAGCAGAGAGGCATGGGGAACTGGGGGTACCCACTAGAAAGCCCCAGACTCCAGAGAGGCTCCCAGGACCCAATGGTGATGACTCTAGCTGAAATCCCCAGCAAAGGGGAGATACAACCTATAGAGACTACCTCCAGTAAATAGGCATGGCCCCCAGCTGAGGGACGGGGCCATCCAGGCATCGCAAACTTTTAATCCACAAATGATCCTGTCCAAAGGGGGGGGGGGAACAGGAACCAAAAAAAAAAAATGGAACAAAGACTGAAGGAAAGGCCATTCAGAGACTCCCCCACCTAGGGATCCATCCCATCTGCAGACACGAAACCCCAACATTTATTGCTGATGCCAAGAAGCACTTGCTGACAGGAGCCTGATATGGTTGTTCTGAGTGGTTCTATAAGGACCTGACCAATACAGATGCTGATACTCACAGCCAACAGTTGGATGGAGCCTGAGGACCCCAATGAAAATGCTAAGGGAAGGCCTGAAGGCGCTGAAAGGGATTGCTACCCCATACAAAGAACAATATCAACTTACTGGACAGCCCAGAGCTCCCAGGGACTAAACCACCAACCAAAGAGTACATATGGAGGGAGCCAGGACTCCAACTACATATGTAGCAGAGGATGGCCTTATCTGATATCAATGGGAGGGGATAGAGACTTGATGCCCCAGGGTAGGGGGATGCTAGAGGGGTGAGGTGGGAGTGGTTGAGTGGGTGGATGAGCACACTTATAGAGGCAAAGGGGAGGGAGGAAAGGAGGGATGGGATGGGGGGTTTGTGGAAGGGTAACCAAGAAGAGGGATGTTATTTATGAATGAAATGATTACTAAAAGCATAAAATAAATATTAACAAAAGATGATTTGTGTATGAATGTAGAATTAATCAGCTAAACCACCCACTATCAAGTTAGGGGACTTTCTAGACGTCACTGTTCTTAGGAGAAGTACTAAAAATTAGAGCTCATTGAGGGACACACATAGACTAGCTTCTGCAAGCTTGGGTCATTTCCACTGACCAGAGCCTGAACTCTGCTACCCTCCCCAAATTTTGTCTCACACAAATTACCATTTAGAAACAAAATTCTGTTATTCTACTGCTCTATTTGTCTCCTCTCACTATATCTAATACTTTGAATACGATATTTGCATTTCTTCGATGTAGCTCAACACTGTTTTAGGAGAAGTGGCCATGTTGGATGTGTTGAGACTTACCCTGAATGATGTCTGGAAATTCATAGATGGCAGCATCAATACAAGTTCCTTACAACTAACGTGGCCCACTGCCCAGGAAGTGTGTGGTCCATGGAGGCAGACTGGAAAATACATCTAAGAGGCTAATGACCTTGGAAGTGTCACCACCCAAAAAGTCAGAGCCAACACAGGGTGCTTAAAATTGTCACTTATACGGCAGTTCTTAGAGGTAACTCCCACTGTGAGGGCTACTGTCAAAATAATTGAATATAAAGAAGTTTATGTCAATATATTCATAATACCACATTAGTCAAAAATTTGAAACAACACTAATGTTTATCTCAACCAACTGCATCAAGATAAAGTGTTTGGAGCCATATGAAGAAATATTAATGGGTCAACAGGAGGAGAGGAGCACTGCTGATGTTGGCCATGGCACATATAAGCCTTGAAAACTTTATTCTACATTAAAACAATCAAAACCAAACCCTGAACAAACAAACAAACAAACAAACAAACAAACAAATAAAAACAAAAAAATCAGACACAAGAAACCACATATCACATAAATCAATTTAAATAAAATACCCAGAATAAATATTCATAGAAACAGAAAGTATATTCTGAGTTTTCAGGGGCTAGGGAGAGTGGAACAAGAGGTCTCTGGTAGATATACACATCCATGGGCGTGCTGATAGCATGGTGGCCATCAACAGTTGTGTTGGGTGCATAATAGCTGAATGTATGGAAGGTGTGAACTGAGCACTTAAAACTGGGCAAGGCAGCGAGCATGTTCTCTTTTACTCCAGTCTTCACACATTCGTAACTGAACATCTGAGTTGAATGGGAGAGTCACAAAATATCAGCAATAGCAAAACATTTTGTAAAGTTTTGTAATCTGAAATTATCAAAAATCATCTCAAACTGGAACGCATAATGCATCAAGTGTTTCTGGCAGTGGTCACCCAAATCCCGTTATGCGATTTTCCTGCAGCCTTGGTTCTGAACAGACAACACTTAAGTGGGTAGAGCACACGGCTGTACCACACCTCACAATGCACACACTGTGCAAAGGGCCTTTGCTCAGATGTGTGAGCACAGGACATTACAAATTAGTATTTTTCTGATACATAAAAATTTTTTTCCTATACAAATAGAATGGTTTATTTATAAATAACAAAAACTTTCAGAATATTTTTCTACTATCATTTTAAGTAAATTTCTATTAGCTTTATAATATTTATTATACTAGAATGTTTGAATTTAAAAAAATCCCATTTAAATTGCTAACTAGAATTGCATACAAATATTATTAAATTAAATTTGGCTTGGGATTAGGGCAGAATTTCCAACAATGTCTGAGTTGCCCCTGAACAAAACTTGACTCATTCTGTACTATAGGGCTATGCAAAGTAGAAGTCTCATGATTGATTATTACAGATTCAAAATACCAAATGCTTAAAGACATTCTACATCCTTTAAGTTTCAGATATTTGGTAAACATGAATTTATTATGGAAAATAAATATCTAATCTCATCAGCATGCAAATTTGCTTCCTTGTTTAATAAAAAATAAAATTATGTGTACATGAAGGGATTGTTTTAGTATACATTTATGATTTCCTATGAGTAAGTATTGATTTCTATACTTTAGTTTACATACTTATATACTCAGGATCATGATTTTTTTTTTCAAAAGGAGGTAGAGAGCGAGTTTAAGTAGCTCCCATGCTGCCGCAGAGAGAGAACACAGCAGCCAGGTTTCTGCCCCGGCCAGTCCTCGCCTGGCTCCGCCTCCCCTTCTTCCAGCAGTCACCCTGCCTGTGCTTCAAGCAGAAAGGATAAACCTAATGAGTCCAAATGTCAGCATAATATAAATTACGGCAAAGGGGAAAAAGCAACAACTTGATGCATGGCTGAAGATCTGAAAGAGGAATGTCCACCATTGTTTGTGATTATGGATCACATCACAATCTAATAGCAATTTTTATTTAATCAATAATTTCCATGCTGGACAGACAGCCCTGTTACAGAGAATCGACAAACAGGTACTGATAGCAACAAGCCTCGTTATTAATCTTTCCTCTGCAGGCTTATCAGCCAAACTACTGTAAAAGGCACCACCAAGATGGATATTAGAAACCACCTTGTCCCCCGCCCCCACCTCCGTTTCTTTCTTCCTCTCTTAGGACATTCTGTGTAGTGCAGACTCTACATTTATTTGCGTAACCTGGGGCATGAGTGGCATAAAAAGGCAGTTCACATAAGCAATTTCACAATCTGTAGACCTAGACCATTGCTTAGGGTTAGCCATTATAGGCTAATAAATCATACTTTCTCTTTGAGTTGTCAATCGCCAACAAAACCTTTGTACAAGCACTGGCATCTGTAATTCCGTAAAGGCTTTTCATCTTGAAATAAGATGCTCTGCACTGATAACAGAATAATCCCCTCCTGATCAAGAAAAATAAAATCAAATCTGCATTTTACCAATTAAAGCTGCTGCCAGAAGCCAAATGGCTCAGCACTGAGACTCCACTGAAGTTTATCTCTGCTAAACACGAGGAGGAGTACCATTAGGCTGTGTCTCCTTTGTGCCTTGACTGTTTTATCTTGCTATGGAAGCTGTACTGAGCAAGGTGTGAGAACATTCAACACCTCCAAGAAAAGCCAAAAGAAGACCTGTTTCTCATAAGCCAGGACCACTTTGCTGTGTATCATATCTTGTTCTCTAAAAAATGGTAACACTGCTTTGTATCAAACAAAAAGCAAGGTGGGGTATAGACAGATGACGTGTCCTTAAGAGACATAAACAAAATTCTGTGCAGTAACATAAGATGTTTGCATAACTCAAGGCTCTAAGAGCAACCTGGAAAATAAGGTGCATAAAGAAGAGAAACACTGAACAATGAAATAAATAATCCTCATAAACTCCTAACACTGAAAATGTGACTCACTACAGGAGGTAGCTACTGAAAGTTCATCAACTGTCATTCTCTCCTACAATCCCTCCTACAATCTCTGAGAAACCAACTTCAAAACAAAACAAAACAGAATCTCAAGATCCTTAAGAAATACGTACAAACCAAAGATGAGGACTCAGTCCATGTGCAAAACCAGCGTCGTGGTGACTTTTTTTGTGACTACCACTTGAAACAACAATCATATTAGCTGCTTGGAATTGTGAACTATCTCTAAACTGTTCCCTAAGATTTTACAAGGAATTGTAAATAATCCCTACTGCAGGCTGTAGGGACTCTTTACTACCACAACCTTGGCTGCTTCAGTCCAGGGATGCCGACAGCAACCAAGACTGCAAAGCTGAGCTCAACTCAAGACTCTCTAAAGATCTGCACAGTGGAAGCCATTCTACTCATCAAAACACTAGATCTTCGTTACTTCATCTAGACCGGAAGCTAAGACTCCTAGTCCAGCACTCCATCTAGACCGGAAGCTAAGACTCCTAGTCCAGCAACCCTTCCTCTTGTCCCTTGGTCTCACCTCCCCCTCCTACTTCGACTCTTCCACAGATTGATGCTTGCCACTCTTTGTCCAAGATGCATAAAATAAACCATTCTGTCACTTTATTCCTAAACCAAGGGAATATCAAAGAACCCAGCCTATTAGTGCATTAAGTTTATATATGCGTAAAATTACACCCCATGGTTAACTCCTTCCTGCTGTTTTAACATAGAATACTAAACACCTTACTACTTCAGTCTTTCCCTGTTTGAATTTGCACATTGTTCAAGACAATGTTCATATCCCTTCTCCACAAGACCTTTCATTTATTCCTTAGCATCTCTGCCTTCTTTCCCCAACATCCTGATTATATGTGAATAGTACTTCAAAATGACCTGCCCTGTGGTTTTCTTACCCCAAAACCCAGATACTAAGGTCAGTATGTCAGTCCCAGCTCTCCAGGTCTGATACTCCTGTAGCTTTTCCCTTTTAGAGACTACTTACAATCTGCAGTGGTCACCAGCGGGTAGACAATGTTTGTAGGTAGGATCAGCAGCCTACACACGAAGCATGTGATGCTGAATTAGTGAACTACTTATTATTTCTACTTAATGAAACACAAGTGAAAGATTTCCTTGATCTCACCATTCGGTTTATTTGAGTTCATTAACTCTATCTCCAATAGATTCAATTTCCTTGTCTGAATAAACACTACTATTCACAGTATGAATTATTCCACCTTATCCTAATCTCCCAAACAAAGCCAAACTAGAAAATGAACAAAATAAGTTAAATACTATGATAGCTTTAAGGATGAGAAATGAGAGTTAAACTGTAGGAAATTGAAGAAATCACTTTTGGGCAGATTTAGGAACAACATCTCTACCTTATTATCTTCAGTATTCAGAATTTATGCCTGTGACTTGGAAAGGTAGGGGAGGAGCAGGCTGGTTTACGTTTAAGGCCTTCTCCTCTATATAGTCTTTTGAGGATAAGACTTTTACATTTTACACTGAGGATAAGACATTAATTTTTGTAGAAAAAAAAAAAAAACCCTCATTGATGGCAGTATTTGGCTAACCTCAGAAAAACATAAATGTCCCTGAATCTTCAAAGTCTGTACATTAGAAACGGCTTCCTGTTACTAGAACTGCTTTATGTCAAAGCAGGCACATGTTCTCCAACCTCACTAGCAGTGATCTCAGAGGCTGGAGTCTGAGCAACTTCCTTGGGTGGGAAAAAAATATGCTGGGCATTGTTCACAGAGAAGAGAGGCTTGGCTGCCAACAGGTCACGCTGAGGACTACTGAATGAACAACCTGAGTGAGTGGAATTTCCACGAAGCTCTGCCGATGTATACAAAGACACTACACCTCACACCCCAGCAGCCCACGTGTAGATTTCTTTTTGTTGGTTTCTTTTTTTGCCACAGATTAAAAAACAAAAACAAAAAAAAAAAATAAATGAACAAACAACAGGTCAGCCATCCTTTTAAATCAGAACATTCCAAAGTAGGAGTAACTTTTATCAACACTGGAAGTGGAAGTTTAGGGGACAAATCGAAGCCACGTTGTCTTCTAGGGTACAGCTGATAATATGTGTAGACAAATCTGGTTATGCGAGTTGGAGATGAGGTGCTACAGGCACTCAGTTAGAAGAATGCTTTTCAGCATCTTACAGCATATAGGATAGTGTCTGCGGCAGACAATGACCACTGTATCTTAAGGAGAGTCTTTAACAGCGTTCCAGGACCCTGGAACCTACAGAGAGAACCTAAAATGTCAGCAGTACACAGGTACCAGGAAGTAGGGGCCCAGAGCCTATTGAGCTTCGCTGAGGAGGCTTTGGGAACTGGGAGTTGGTACCACAACATTTAGATCCTCACTTCATGCTGGTATCCCTACCTAAGAGCAATCTAAAGCAAGCTTCACTGCTATAACAGCCTTGAATTAGCCCTATGTTTTTCTCCTTTATAGGAAGAATCACTAACAATATATTGAAGGCAATTCTTATAAGTAAAACTAACAGTTTTATGTTGTCTTATCTATATCTTCCAATTTGGTTGATCAGTCTTTAAGAGTCCAAGTGGCTTTTTAAACAAGCCCATGTCAGGGCTGAGACCGAGGAGGATGCAGCACCCCCAGCCCATATAGTCCAAGTCTAGCAACAATTGATATAAAAAGAACCTTAGAATGGACACAGAAACCCCAAGACCAACAGGTCCATCGTGCTTACCTCTCCAACCCAGCCTTCAAAAAACAAACAAAAGAGTTGGAACTGCTTCATTTAGACCCAATGTCTGTTTCTCACAGGACCCACTGTATGTGATCTCTGCTTGGCCTTGGACATCTGGGACAGTATTTATTTTCATGACTGTTTCACAGTTTGATAAGTGAAGAAATAATTCCTGAAAGGGTCAAGTGGCGTCTGGGAGGGCATTCTGAGTCAGGGCTGGGATGAGGCAGCTACTCAGAATCTAGTTGGGGCTTTGGGTTGCTTTAGCACACACAACCCTCATTCCTTCCCCCTTCAGTCCAATCTCTTAAATATATTTAGATGGAAATGCTTTCTGCTGGTGAAATTTAGTCAGTAACTTCCAAAAGAAAAAAAAAAAGAAAAAAAAAGATGCTTAGGGCAAAATCATTGCAGATTGACTTTGAAGTTTGTCGTTTTTATTCTATATTTTACATGCCTCATTTCCAAATAATTAGAGCAGGGAAATTAACTAGCAACTACAGGTAGAAGGAAATAAGATCAAAATCTCTACTTGTTCATTTTAGATTTTAGACATGAAACCAATCCCTGCCCCACGTCTAAGACTATTCTCACATCTTAAACCCAATTTTCTATTAGGTAAAGATGTTCAGTGCAACTTAGTATAGTGATAAAAATTAGACAAGGGACATGGAATGCGAATTTAGGATTAGGGATTTAATATGAAAACAATATATTCACATCACACTTTCCTGTGTGTTTTAGGTACAATTATACACCTGAACCTCTGATAGTAAAATAAAAGCCCTTGATTTTTATGCTGCGAATGGACAGAACTTGTTTTAACAGGCAGCAAAAGTGATTAGGAGAGAACTTTAGCATGCTTTTGAAGATCAAAATTTGCAGCATATAAAAGCATTTATAATCAAGGTAGGTGGCTAATCATTCTACAAAAAAAAAAAGTGACACCTGTTTTAGAGATTCAGATGAAGGATTACATTTAGTTAGATGCCACCCTGCCGAAGTCGAATGTTCCTATTAATCCATTTCCTGATCTGAAGTTCAGTTTTAAGATACCGTGACCATTTGTAGTTGCCAAGGCTCCGACAGTCATACTGGGGCATGTTCCTAGAAATTACATCTAGAGAACAAAACTGCTAAGAACTATTCTTACTTTCTGTAGACTGTTGGGAAAGATCTTGTATGTATTCATCACTAAGCAAGACTAGAGTACATTTGTTTAAGGACAGTGTTTGAGAGTTTGTGGATTTGCTTAATAGTGACAGTGTGTCATCGTAGTAGTTGGGCAAGGTGAACAGTGACTGCTCTGATTTTCTTCTTTCAGATTTCAACAATGATGTTTGCAAGCACAGGGAGCCATGGAGCAGTGGTAAGTCCACTCTAAAATGTACAATTTTTATATTTATTCCTCTTTGTTTTAGTTTAAAAAGCCTTCACATGTGCTTGTAGAAACACAGTGTCATTTACTATTGAATCATTCAGGTTTCAGAGACTGAGACAACCTTGAGCTTGCCGCTGTGAGGATGTCCACTGTCTTCACCACCAAAAGAATGACTTCTAGGACAAAATTCTAAGAAAGAAGCAGAGCTGGGCAAAGTCTAGAACGTGGGAGACACAGGCTGAGAGTCAAGTAAGGCAGAGCAAAGGCTGGAGCAAACACTCTGGGAACTGACACAGCCCCACTTCAGAAGCTGATTTACATTTGGGTTCCTTGGTAACCTAATGCACCACAGTAGAATCTAGCAAATTCAAACCTGAACAGAAATGTGGGATTTCAGCGTACCCTGAAACGGTACAATGCGATAGGTGCCTTTGAAAAATCAGGTTTGGATCTTGACAAATTTATCAGAAATACAATCAATCAAAAGTACTTGCAATTAACTTTTTATTACATATTCTTTTGCGTTTTTGTTGCTTTCTATTTTAACCGCTACCAAGAAAGAATCAAAATCTAACAAAATCATAGTGAACAGAAATACATGTATATTTTCCTTGTTTCTGGTAATAAAAGTAAATTTATTGCAAACTTAATACTAGCTTAAGAGTAGCTAGGTCCTGATACTATTATTATCTTGCTGTGAAATAAAATTAATTACATATCACTGTGATAACAGACCCTGGCTGCAACCCATCTAGAATAACATCCATTTGGGAAAGGAAAGGGGCTTGAAATAAAAGGGAAGAGGAGGAAAGGCAATATTCTGCCTATCTCTTCAGACTGTAATAGAGGAGGTAATCTTTCCCCTAGAACACGGCGAGCACTGCACTAGAAGGGAGACTCCTGGCAGGGAAAGTCAGCCAGTTCCTAATTCCCTGCTTCAACTTTGCGATTTGCTAATGTGAAACACATGTCTCTCTTTTGCACCAACTTCAAATAGCTCTGGAATTCCAACCTTGCAGCTCAGCGACTGAAGCAGAACAAGGGGAGAACTTGTCAGGATTTAAGGGCTTTCAGCAAAGCCCTTCAATTGCAGCCAGCACCCTATTCCACGGCAGGATATCAATTATAGATAGTGACTTGCTTTAGCAGGCAGTCGGGACTGTCAGACACTAGATAGACAACCATGAAGAATCATGAATCTTTCTATTAACTGTAAGAGGGGGGAAAGAATGGGTCATGGCTATAAATAAGGCAGAGCAGCAGAATGGTTTAACACCTTGCCGCTTGGTTGTATGTGGAATGGAAATCCAACTAATAAGAAAATGTCTGCACTCCAAGGAAGGTGGCAAAAACCAAAACGGTTAAGGCTTCCCTCTTTCCCTAAAAACTGGTTTATATTCCATCTGTCACCAAAGTAATTAGGTAGACTTGAAGTACCTGTTACTTTAATCAAATAAAAAAAAAAATACAAAGCACCTATTCTGCCCAGGGCCACCAATAATGCTTCCAGCAGCAGCACCCAGAGCAGGACAGCATAGTACGGGAGATGGACAAAGTATTGAAATGCACAAATGTGGAATTTCTACCCTTTAGATGGTAACTGCAGGTTTTGTAAGTTACAACTTTTAACTCGCTTAATTCAGTTTGTTTACTCTGGTAGTTTAGTTTAGACTAAAATTCAAGTCATAAAGGTACCACACTGGATCCTGACTAAACCCAGACACCAATCTCCTCTCTGTGACTTAGAATCTTAACACGCTGCTGTGTGTGCGCAGTCACATGAGTGAAGATGGGTTTTATGTAACTGTAAACACTATGGTCATTTGAGAGGTAGCTTCAGTAGCCTTCTCTTAGAATGATTCAAATCTACGGAGACATTACAGAAATCTTGGCATTGAGATTATATAAAATAACTACAATAGTCACTGACTTTACAATATAAAAAGGGAAAAAACTTAAAACCCAAACAGGCCTTGTTATCAGTTAGGTGGTGATAAAGTTAAGGTGCTACCATACCCCTCATCCTCACTGGCAATGTCCCTGGCATATGGTACTCTTTTTCTTTCATGGAAAAAAAAATCTAACTTCTCCTTCTTAGTATTACAAGGCCTTTGTGCTTTCCATTAAAGCAATCAGCACAAATAAAGAGTCATTAAACCAGACTTAGTTTAAAATTAGTCCTTGAATAAAACCAAAGAGGAAGGGGGGGAGCCCATCAAATTACACGTGTGGAAAAACCTAGAAAATATACCTTAATTAAAAACATTTGACTTACTTTTTGGCTGTACTTGAGAAATCTATATTTCTACTTACACAAATACAAAGAGGCATGATTTGAAAAGAAGAGGTGAGGTCCTGCTGGTAAGAGGTGAAATCTAACATTCTGTATATCAAGCTTCTCATAATCTAGTGTGCTAGACTTGATACAATCACTACAGCTGCAGCCCTCAACCTGCAGGTCACAAGGTCTTTGTGGGGTTGCATGTCAGATAGCCTACATATCACATATTTACATTACGACTCATAACAGTAGCAAAATTACAGTTAAGAGGCAGCAACGAAATGATTTAGTGGTTGGGGAGATTACCACAACATGAAAGGGTCACAGCATTAGGAAGGTTGAGAACCACTGCACCTCAGAGATGCTCAGTCACTAGAAACATAAGAAACAGTCCTGTTTGGTAAAAACCATCCTTAGTGTCTTAACAGGACACTGCACTTCTGTAGAGGAGTCATCTCAGCCTATACCTTCTTATTCCAGACACTCTGACACTCCATGTCAGTTGTTCTTGGTCTGATCTCTCTAGAAGTCTCTACCAGCATCTGAGTTTGTGCCAAGCATGATAAAACCTGCAGCAAAGGAGCCGTGGGTATACGACGTCATCAGAAATAACACTAGAGAGTGAGCAAAGGAGCTGTGGGTATACGACGTCATCAGAAATAACACTAGAGAGTGAGTAAAAGATACCTGGCCTTGGTTTGGTAAGAGACGGAAAGGTGTCATAACGTGACTACTGTGAAGTTTCCATCATTAAACACAATTTTTCCCATGCAAGCTTTAATTCACAATGTTGCCTGCCTTCAGGTAAAAAATAAAGCACTACTTTGCTACACATAATAATAGGAGGCTCCTTAAACTTTGACGTCTGTGAAAGGACCCATCTGTTTTTGTTATAAGTTTATATTGTTACTGGGTCTTGGAAGGGGAATCAAACTTAGTTAAAAGGTTAATAATAATTCATGTCTAGCTTACTATTACTCAATAACCATCAAAGCCTCTAACTCAAAATAGTGTTTTCTGGCTTACAGGATCAGAGTCATTACACTCTCTATTGAAGACTTTATTGAATTTTACACTAAGCTTTAGCTGACTGAACAGGTCAAGCACTATGGCTCATGGTTTCCTTTATTCTCAGAAAATCATAAAGCCCCCTCCAGTTCTCAGTGCTGCCAGCTAAGAAACTTGACTCCGCGCAGGGTCAGAGAAGCTGACCTCATGCAAAGGTCGCTGATTTGGGAAGCTGCGTCCCTGAACACCAGTCACTTACATGCACAAGCTGATCCTGGGTGTCGAACTCTCTTGTGCAGCCTTCCCAGTGGCAGTTTGTCTCGTAGATGACTTCAGGCTCCTGCTTGCTTTCATCTTTGTCTCCTTCCTCCTTCACTAGGGTTGTTCCTTCCGGCTGTTCCTGTTAGTGTGAAGGCAAGAAACAGAGAGGGAAAATCAGGCATGGGGGAAAGAAAGAAAACAGCTGAAACCAGGCCCTGCTGCCTAGACCATGAATCAAACCGACATCTTAAAACAAACAACAAAAGAAACAAACAAACAAATACAAGGAAAGATTAAATAACAACAAATCCCATAAAAATAGCAATTTTTACTTTCTACACCAAACTGTAACTATTTTGGTTGTTTTGATTCTCTTCAATCTGTTTATTTATTGTTATATCTTATAATGCAGGGAAATGGAATTTAAATACTTTTAGTTCTTTCCACTGATGTGAGAGGTACTTTGTAGACTTTTCTGTTAGGGATCATGCCTTCTTGGTTTATTATCAGGTCTTCAGGGAAATGCTTGTCTGACTCATGCTTGAGGCCATAGAAAGAGACTCTGGTCATAGACTTTCCTGTCCTCTACAACAGCTTCTTAGTAAGGCAATGCAAAGACTCTCCAGGATTCTGGGCACTAGCTAGACAGATAGATCTGGGTCCTGATTTAGGCTTACATGATAAACTATTTATGCATACACCATGGTGTAAGCAGCAAGGGTTGTTTGTTCTCTAGCAATCTATGAGAAGGATGGTTTCAGAACTCCCTCCCTATCAGAACCTTATTCAATCTTCAAAATTCTCATGGAGGGACTCATTGCCTTACTTCATTCAGTAAGGACTGGGTTGAACCATACTGATGACAGCAAGGTTTGGATTTTATGGGCCTTTAGACTTCTCACTAAACTCTGACTTGGGGAAAACAGCCCTGATTAAACTTGTCTTGTCTGGCTCAGGAGCATAAGAAATGGCAATCTGGATGTGCCCTCCATGTTCTTTAGTAGTAGAACCCGATTTAAGTGATCAGCACTTAATTGATCTGTTCTGGATCTATCTGATGGGGCTTTAGTCTGTTCTGATTCTCTGACCTTTTTTAACAAGTAAGAAGCAGCAAAATAAGAAAAGTGGAGAACATCATAAACTCTGCCTGAGTGTAAGCATGGGGTCAGAAGCTCAGGAATTTAGGCTCAAGGTAATTAGAAGCCTAATTATACCTATGAATAAAAACAAATGAGTCGAACCAAGCACTCTACGGACTATGGTGGCTCAAACTTCTAAGCTGTCTCACCTATGAGGAACACATAGCCCATATAATAACCTTCATTGCCAGTATTTGGTTTTGAACTAGAGAAATGAATTCAATCAATCCCTAATGGGGTTATTTTCAAACACATGTCCAACGTAAAGAATACAGTGGGTAAGAAAATGTATATGAATCTGGAGGATGAGGAACTGACCCAAAATCACTATGAGAGAAGTAAACGCTCTTTGGGAAAGCCTGGGTGTCTTACCTGCTGTCCCCGTGACCCTGGGCTGGGAAGATCTTCATCAGGCTTGATCTTGGACCGCTTAGTATGCATAGGGTCACCGGTGCTGCTCACTGCAGACTCACTGGTGGGCTTGCTCTGCTGGTCATATTTGCAGAAAAATCAGTCGTGGATTAATAAATGGAACGCAAGCAGACAATGTTACTGAAAACAGAGAAGCTAGTTTGATAATATAACAAGGATTCTGACATGCCAGTCACCCATGGGAGAGTCCAGATGACGCATTCTTCACTTCTGACCCACGAGGAAGCCCGTCACACAATAATCAAAACCCCAAATGTACTAAACAAAGAAAAAATATTAAAGGCAGTAAGAGAAAAAGGTCAAGTAACATATAAAGGAAGACCTATCAGAATCACACCAGACTTCTCACCAGAGACCATGAAAGCTAGAAGATCTGGGCAGATCTCATGCAGACTCTAAGAGAACACAAATGTCAGCCAAGACTACTATACCCAGCAAAACTCTCAGTCTCAATAGATGGAGAAACCAAGATATTCCATGACAAAACCAAATTTACACAATATCTTTCCACAAACCCAGCTCTGCAAAGAATAATAGGAGAAAAACTCCAATACAAGGAGGGAAACTACACCCTGGAAAAAGCAAGATAGTAACCTTTCATCGAACCCAAAAGAAGATAACCACTCAAATATAACAATAACATCAAAAATGACAGGAAGTAATAATCACTATTCCTTAATATCTCTTAACATCAATGGACTCAATTCCCCAATAAAAAGACATAGACTAACAGACTAGATAAGTAACAGGATCCTACATTTTGCTACATACAGGAAACACACCTCAGTGTCAAAGACAAAAAGTATCCTAGAGTTTATGGCTTATAAAAGCTTGAAGAATAGAGGAAGTGCCCTAGACTTCAACCAGCTAAAGTTATTTCCAAAAATGTTGAGTTTGGGTAGAAGATCAGTACAAACTATGAGTGAATTTCCTCAATTATAGCTTCTAGAGTTTTCCTTAGATCACACCAGGCTGACAAAACAGAGAGACTGGAATTTTATGTTTACTATTGAGGATCAAACAACGCTCAGTAGTAGCCTGGTTACAGAGGAGGGAGTGGACAGTGGCTGAGAGTCCACACACATAGACTATCAATAGAAGATGCAGTTTAGAGATGTAGAGCCTTATCAACTAGCCTACTCTTAATCATAAGCAAATGTCTCTGACGGAAGATGCCCTGGATCACAATCAACAAAACTAAATATACCTTTAGAGAAAAATCAAGATGCCCTGTGAAGCCTTCACAATGACAACTCTGGGACCCTAACAAGTAGGACGATGAGGCCTCTGCTGACTAAGATGAAACCAAGCTGCACCTCTCACCTGTGAGGACTCAGAAGGGCCGGAGCTGACCTGGACAGGGTTCAGAACTGTTGGAATCCCAGGGATAGGTCTCTGTGTTGGAAATGTTGGAGCAGGGTGGAGGAGGGGAGGGCTGTGTCCGAATGCTGAGCCTAGGCTTTGCTGTCGGCTTAGGATCTGTTGATGCATGTGAAGAGACACAGGTGCGGAGGGGTAGGAGAAGCTCAGTGCAGGGCTGTGGAGGAAGAGAAGAGAGAAAAGCATCACTTATGCTGACATCAGAAAGGATCACGAAGAATATGTACAGCTTAACTGAAGCCACCCAAATCACACCATGAGTGTCTGTTTCGATGAGAAAAAGTTAGAAACAGTCCCTGCCAAGAGGGTTGAAAACTTCCAAGAAAAAGCAGAGTTCGAAGATCAGACATATGTGCACATCTGCCCAGATCACAATCCTGATGGAAGATTCTAAAAAGTGGAAATAGGGGCATCAGCTCAATAATAACTATTTATTGCAATAACAAACTTTACAGAAAAAAGAGAATGGGTGACTACATGCTTTATAATACTTCTCAGTGCTCCGGGCTCCACTTGTTCCTGTGCATGGAGCAATTTCTTTAATCTTAGCTCACGCCGATGGCTTTCATATGTCTCCAGATCTTATTACAAGAGGAAAGAAAATCAATTGGTTAAATGTGTTTTGAACACCATGCTTGTCATATCACTCATTTGTTTGTAAAGATGGAAAGCTTGGTCCATCCAGAATACCACCTAAAGAATTTCCATCAGTGCCGTCTGGTTACAGACGCTGATGGATTAAGCTCTCCCCACTGCAATCAGTGATCAATGGGCTTTGATGGAGGAATATTCCAGTGGGAGAGCTCAGCTCCTTTCTCCAGCACACCAGCATTAAGTGTCTATTACAACCCATTATGCATGTTAATGCCTGTCACCACTTTATTTTGCCACATATTTCCCAGGTCACAGTTTGTTCCCAGGTAGTGCTACCTTTATCTCAAGATACTCAGGCTAGTGGCCAGTACCGAAAAGCTTTCTGTGAGCACTGTTTAGGAATCAAATCTTCTAAAAGCAGTGACAGACTGTGGAAGACTTTTCCAATGGTTTATAAATACATGGAGGTATATAACTGTAGGTGTGGAACAGAGACTGAAGGAAAGGCCATCCAGACTGTCCACCTGGGAATCCATCCCATAGAGTCCCCAAACCCCGATATTATTGTGGATGCCAAGAAATGCTTGTGAAAGGAGCCTGATATTGCTGTCTCCTGAGAGGCCCTGCCAGAGCCTTACAAATACAGAGTTAGATGCTCACAGCCAACCACTTGATTGAACTCAGGGTCCCCAATGAGAAAGGACTGAAGGAACTGAAAGGGTTTGCAACCTCATAGGAAGAACACAATATCAACCAACCAGACTCCCGTCTCCCAGACCACCAACTAAGGAGTGTACAAGGAGGGACCCATGGCTCCACGTGCATATGTAGCAGAGGATTGCCTTATCAAGCATCAATGGGAGGAGGTGTCCTTGGCTCTATGAAGGCTTGATAGGTGACCCAGTGTAGGGGAATTAAGGGTGGAAAGGTGGGAGTGGGATGGGTGGAAGAACACCCTCATAGAAGCAGGGGGAGGGAGAATGGGATAGGGGATTTCTAGAGGGAAGGAAACTGGGAAAGGGATAACATTTGAAATGTAAATAAAGAAAATATTCAACAAAAAACAAACAAAAATTCTGATAACAAATGTACTGCATACACAGACACACAGACACACAGACTATAATGTTAGCCAGAAAGAATCAGTGTTTCTCATATTCAAGGCAGAATGCATGCAAATTTTCAATCTGTTGTGTTAATTACTATTGCTGCTAAGCACATTAACTGAGAATAAAATAATTACAATAACAAAATTCAAACCATTTCAACAACTTCAAGTAATTCCAGAGATATACTCCCTTCATTAACACAACATTTTTGTCTTTACATTTTTATCTATTTGACTATAACCCATAAAAGGGCGGCTTCAATAAGAATTCATTACTATTATTCCTATAGAGAGTTTCTTGTTACAATAGCTTGCCCATTTAAAAGTGAATACCATTAAGAATACCCTAAGAGAAATGTACCAGGCTTTGAGGGTCTTGCCTTTCATTTTACATTGTATTTCCTTAATAAAGGAAAGCAGAAACATGGTTAAAAAAAAAAACAGTGCCTGTTCACAGTAAGTTAGAATAAGTAGTAATATCTATTCTACAGTGCTATACATTCTGCCTGTATTTCTGTAAGCAACCATGAAGGATTACAGCAAGACTCACCTAAGGTAGCTGTGTGGATGATTGATAGGGCATTAATCAAAAGATGCATATCTACCTCAGAATTTGTTCACCAGCTTTCTTCTAATAGCTGATTTCATGTTCACTGAGCTCTGTGCCAGTTTGTCCAATTTATTTTTCAGTGTACAAGCCATTCATCAAAACCCACAATGATTTAACACCTCCACCTCCTTTGGGTGAATGGGTATTACCAAGTGTAAGTACCTTATTCTACTCATTAAAGAAATAAAACCCAAAGACCCCACTTCAGGAATAATTAGATCATCAACAGTCCCTGCATTAACCTCTATACACATTTTTAGTTTCTCACGGGCCTATTCAGAAGGCTGAAGGAAGGAGCGTTAGGAAAAGGCCACTGATTCTTTAAACTGCAAGTGACATCAGATTTGGGACCTTAAAAATAGAGTAGTTGTTTGGGAATCAAGACTACTAAAGAGTAGTATTTCACAAAGCAGAAAATGCCCATGTCTATTTTAGAAAGAAGTAGATGAATCAAGGGTCAGCATTCCCATAGAGGTTCTGTAGCCCCACAGTCCTGCATGACCACAGGTACATAAGAATTTGAGAGATTCACCACACTTTGGTAGCACTCTTTGGGCCTTGCTTTTCACTAGTGAATCTAGGGAACTGAAATAAACATGTTCTAAAATTTACTGGAACTATTAGGAAACAATATCAACAGACAGACCTATGATTTATCAGTCTTTGTAGTTTATTATAAGACAAAAACAGATAGATGATATCATCTGTGTATGCCAAGATCTAGGTACTACAAACTAGGAACTACCAAGATACCTCTGATGAGCTCGGAATAGGCCAACTCTACTAACACAGTTCCTAGAAAGAGCTGCAGATGGGCTGCTTGGCTCGAGATCACAAACCAATTTAGAATCGAATGAAAAAGGAAACCCAACAAAGTTCTAGGTTCTGTTACAGTAGCCCCACTAGCAAATTTTGCAATCAAGGCTGCTCAGAATAACGCCTACAGAATTCTCAGACCGAGTTCTTAAGACAAAGCAGAGAGAGGGCCATACAAGATGGGATCTAGCAACTATATTCAGGAGAGCCCAAACACCTATCAAATGATGCCTTCATGTGTACACCCAGCCTTCAGTGAAAAAGATGCACAGAGAACTTTCTCCGTACTTGAGGGTGAGCCAGGAAGCACAAGCCTTTGTATCTTATGAGCAAGTCTAAGCAGGCAGGGCCATAGACAGAGGAGTCTTCTATATATCTCTGGCCTCTGGGTACAGAGGTGGCCACTCTGTAAAGTGGCCCTTTCTGTGTTCCCTACTCAGATCCCTTTGCCTCTAGAACTAAGCATGACGCCGTGGGCTCCTGCCTTTCCTGCCTCTTCCTGCGTTTAGAGGCTGCTCACATTCTCTGGCTCCAGTTGCCATCTTACTCTGGGTCTCTCTCAGGACTGATTTTCTGGTGTTCTCTCATAGAACTCTGGTCATTAATTTAATGGCACCGATAACTGAAACTAAAATCAAGATCTTCCGCTTCACCACACCTGCATATAAGGTAACTCGGCCATAGGTTCAAGGGGTGAGAAGACAAGCATCTTTGGGCACTATTCTGCCTGTCATACTCAGGATGCTGTCTGGAGGAAGGAAGGGAGGGAGGGAAGGAGGGAGGGGGAACAGGGGAGGGTGGGAAGAGGGGAGGGAAGAAGGGAAGGAGGGAGGGAAGGAAGGAGGGAGGGGGAACAGGGGAGGGAAGGAGGGAGGGAGGGAAGAAGGGAGAAAGGGAAGGAGGGAGGGAGAGAAGGAGAGAGGGGGAAGGGAGGAAGGGAGGCAAGGAGGGAAGGAGGGGAAAGGAAGGGAGGGAGGGAAGGAGGGAGGGAGGAAAAAAAAACCCAAATACAAAAGCTGTATTAAGAGACAGTATTCCTCTGAAAACTACAGACAGTATATGTAGCAACCAGTAGTAAGGCATCAAAGCTAACACTTAACTTCACGTCTCACAATTTGGTAGCACAACAGAGACTTTGCTCATTACAAAGGACAAAATTAGAAAGAAAAGGTTAATTCCACTTAAAGAGTTTGCCTCAGAAGGCCTTGCAAAATACTACATGTATTCGTTCTACAATTCTTTGCGAAATATCAACATTATTGAAATTTCTTGTAGAACCCAGGACCACCTGCCAGGACTGTTACCATCCATACTGGTCTGGGCCCTCCCAGATCATCGATTCAAAAAAATGCCCAATAGCCAACCTCATGGAGGCAATTCCTTAATAGAGATTCCAGATATTAGTAGGTTAAATCAAATTGGCAAAAATTTCCAACACAAATGCTTGCAAAAGGAAGACACTAGAATTCCTTGACACTGGTTGTATCACCAGAATAACTAACAGAAGCACTAACTGCTCTTTACTTTTTCCAAGAGTAAAAGGGTAGAAAATGTTGATTTTAGATGTTGGCTAATCAGCACCAATTCATGGTCACTGGAGTATTGTTATAACAGGGCCTCAGACCCCACAGCTTACATGCAACACCCTAATCCCAGCTGGGACAGCCCTACTTAGTCAGGTACCTCTCTCTTACACTTCTGAGATGAATTCAGAGGGAGCGACAGCCCTCTAGGTGAACAGTAGCTCATTTTCCCAAAGACTTAAAAACAAGACTTTCAAGACAGAAAGATGGCTCAGTAGTTAAAGCATTCATCCTTCTGACAGAGGACTGGGACTAAGTACTTCGCACCCACATGGTAGCTCAAAACTATCATTTTAATTCCAGGGACTACTGTCCTCTTTTGGCTTCAGTGAGCACCAAGCACACAGGAAATGCACTGACGTGGATGTAGGCAAACACTCATATATACAATGAAAAAAATTAAATAAGATTTTCAAAATCTGAGACTGAAATTTCTAGCTTGCATGTATATTTTATCAAAGATCTGAGGGACAAGATTTTTAAATCAAGATTTACTTACAGTGTTCAGTTCAGTGATAGAGCACACGCTTAGCATGTTGGGAGGCCTTAGACGCCAGAGGAGTCAGCTATTGTCTGCACAATCCACTGGCTTTAGGAACTGTGCCTCTGAGACTCGCTGTGTCTTTCTACCTTCCACTTTGGGGCTCTCATGTAACCCCATTCTCTCATTAGCCACCTTCCTGACCAACTCTGTTCAGCTCACTCCCAGTCACTGAGAGATTTCAGAGATGAACTCAGAAACCCAGGAGGCTTTCTGCTGCATCCGTGTAGATCAGAGGTGTGGCCAGCTTAACTGCCTGGCAACCCATTACCCCAGCTTTGTTGTGGTTTGACACAAGAATAAAAGAGGAACACCTCTGGCCACCATTTCATACACACAGGGATAGGGAATCCTGTGCTTTCTGTAACCATACATGTGGTTCAATTTTCATTCCTCCTCTCCAAAAAAAAAAAATTAAAAAAAAAATATATATATATATTTGGGCTGTTTCTTCATACTTTAGTAAATAATACAGCATTTTCCTGCATGGATGTCTATTAGAATCTCACCAACTGTCCACAACTGGGTAAAATTGGAGATGTTAGCAGAAAGAATATATGTTGAACAATTAAATGACAGTTATTAACTGTCATTAGTTAGATATAATGCATCTCATTCATTAATTCCAGAAAATTGAACTGAGTACTATCTACATGTCTTGCTATTTATAGCTAGGAAACTATATATTAATTATAATCGATATGGTAAAACTTAAAATGCAGTCATGTATTAGATACATTTTTGTCACATCAATAAGTTATAAGTTCACACACATACACACAGAGACACTCTCTCTCTCTCTCCCTCTCCCTCTCTCCTTTTGAACAGCCAGTAAATCACATTTCTGCTTATTTCCTACAACAACAGATTAATATAAAAATCGGGCACTGAAAGTTCATACTGTGGAAATAAATTATTAAGCATTTATTCAACTTTGCTATTAACAGGCATTTCAAAGTCATCATATTCAAATCACATGGAAAACCCCCATGAAAATAGTTTACATGAAAACCCTAAAATGTGCTTTTAAAGTTGTGAGGAGTTTTATGTATAGTGGGAGGTAGAAAAAGTGATGCTAAATTTCTTAATAATTGTGCTACCAATAAGGCCATATGCTTTGTACTGATACGGTCCTTTCCAATGGAAGAACTGATTGATTCTTACATGAAAATGAAAACCAGGAGGAAGCTACATCACTCAGCCAGTGGACATGAACTGGTAAAAGCTGGAGTACAGCGCAGTCATGTGAAATAATAGACTGAAACCTTATTTGTGTGTTAACTCGTAAAAAGCAGTGTTTTCTCTGCAAATAATACTGTTTCCTTACAGTAACCACAGGATTCCTCCTCCCTATGTGTATGAAATGGTGGCCAGAGGTGTTCCTCTTTTTTCTTGTGTCAAACCACAACAAAGCTGGGGTAATGGGTTGCCAGGCAGTTAAGCAGGCCACACCTCTGATCTACACGGATGCAGCAGAAAGCCTCCTGGGTTTCTGAGTTCATCTCTGAAATCTCTCAGTGACTGGGAGTGAGCTGAACAGAGTTGGTCAGGAAGGTGGCTAACGAGAGAATGGGGTTACATGAGAGCCCCAAAGTGGAAGGTAGAAAGACACAGCGAGTCTCAGAGGCACAGTTCCTAAAGCCAGTGGATTGTGCAGACAATAGCTGACTCCTCTGGCGACTAAGGGGACGCCTTGCTTCAAATGTAAACTCTACTCTCCCTAATGGCTATCAATAAATACCGATTTCCTAATTTGCCATGCTAGTTAATTTTCAGAAGTGAAGTGGGTTTATTTTGAAAGAGGGTCTCAAAGTTCTTTCTGTACATCAGGTTGGACTGATCTCACAGAGATCTACCCCAGAGTGTGAGGATTAAAAATGTGTGCATTTGATTTGGGTTAAAACATTTTGCAAAGAAACAGAGTGCTACTATAAACTGGGACATGGATGAGCCTAGATCTAAAGGCAGAAGACCGTAAGGGCTGTGCATGCCTTAAGGCTTCTGCCCCTCCTGAATCTTTTGTTCATGAACCAGTCTTGGATGTTATGCGAAGCATCATGGGAATAACTGAAAACTGACCTCAGAAGGACTGCTTTCTAATCACACCAGATTTCTTAGTCATTCGTTGGGTTCTGTGCTGACAAGGCCATTTACCTATAGCTTTGGTACCTACCTGACAACAGCTACCATTCAAAGAACAATTCTTTCCAGCTTTGCAGAGAATGGCCTCTCAGCTTCTATTAATTATATAGATATAGATATAGACATATATATGCACCTATGTGTTTATACCTGAGAACAAACAAAACAACAACTTCTACTTTCATCCATAAGAATTCCTAAGGCACATTTAGTAGAAGAGGCAGTTAACCTCAGCAGGAAAGAAGGAAGAGGTACAGATGCACACACTCAAAATGAATGTGTCCTAAGCTTTACATTCTGGTATGCATATGCTGAGTAGCCCTGGACAATGTGTCCTAGGCTTTCTATTGCAAATGTGTTGTAGAAAACCGAGAAGCTACTTGCCACCCAGCAGCCATGACTAGGAATAGCAATGGCCCACTGTATGGTAAGAGTCACTCACACACTTCAGGCAGTGAATGGGCTGCGCATATCCACAGGAAAGTCCTGTTCATATGAGCAGCATCAGCCACTATCACGTCTCTCAAGTGGATGGCATTTCCCAGTACTGTTTTAGCTGTGTTCCAGCCACTCAAGGGTTTCAGAGAAATACATCCTGATGGACAGGGCCCGGTGAACAGAAGGAAGATCAGAGGACCTGTGGTGGATAGCCCTGGGCCTAATTGTATTTGTTGTTGATTTTGTTCTCCTGTGTGGGGCTTCGAACAAGAAATGACTCAGCAATCAGGTGATTTTCAGTACACCTTCTCCCCACCTTAATTTATAAATAAAGGCTAGAGCTGGTGATTAGGCAGAGAAAGATTGGGAGAAAAGAGAGGAAGGTGGAGCTGAAGGTTTTGGGAGAGAAGGAGAGAGAGGAGGAGGTGGAAGGAAAGTGGAGCAGAGACACCTGGCCTGGAGAAACTGCAAGTTATCAGGGGTCTCATAGATGGGGAGATAGTAGTATAGTGGGAGATCTGCCCAGTCTAGGCGCACAGCAAGTATTCATATTAATTGAGCTGTGTTTTCATTGCCCGGGAATATTTGGGCTGGAGATTTACCGCAACAAGGACCCACCAGACTGACACTGTGGTGGTTACATGCCTTTGACAGTGCAGCTCTGAGCATGTCTTCACGGCCTGAGAATTAAACAGCCTCCTCAAAGCTTTCCATTGTTCTCAAGGCATCACTCACAACCACTGTATAAGCTAGCTCTGCCAATGTCCCCAAACTTGTGCCCTAGCTGACCTGCTCCTAGCTTACTGTCTTCTAGTTCTCTGGTCCGGTGCCATTTCTTCAGATGCCCTGCTCCTCCCATCATTAGGTCTATACACTTATCATTGTTCTTAGACAGTCACAGAAAGTATTGCCTATGGGGAGTTCCCGCTATCTTACAGGTCTGAGTCCTGCGACCTGAGTCATTTTCTCTGCAGCCATGACCAGCAATCAAGTAAGCTTGTCCCACCAGCTGCTCAGTTACGCACGGCGGCTTGGAGGCGTTTCTCCCTAAAGTTCTATGAAGGTGAGAAGCATTTACTCATAGCACAGCCTTCACACCTGGCTGGTAGTTAAACTCATTCAAATATTTAAGGAATGAATAATTTGAAGAAAATTATCTTTTAAAAAGATGCTATTAACTACTTTACTAATATTAAGGAGGTAAAAAAGGACACCGCAGAATTTTTAGAAGATGGAATCGGAGATTTTTAAATATACTGGTAATCTGGCATTGTAGTTATCTATTTCTAGTACATTTCATTGTCTGTGGGTATGTGTTGTTTCTCTAGGAGAAGCAAGATGCTTGCTTCCATTTCCCGCACAAAGCGAGAGCTGTGGGATCACACTGGTTCCTACTCCCCATCAGTCAGCAGGCACAGGCCTGGAAAATACTTGGATACAACAGTCAGCAGGCCACACTTGTCTGACAGAAAACAGAAAACATGCAATGCCTCTGAAGCTGGAGAGGTAGACAGCTCACTGGGTGCTTTGGAAGGGAGAACAGGAAATATAATTTTCATGAGATGATTTTCTTACCATTTCTTAAACAGCCAATGAGGAAACCATTTTCATTTTACCACTAAATTGATAATGAAAAAACTATACTTGATCTACAGGGAATCCATTTACTAATCATTTCTCCATTCTATATACATGAGACCATCAATAAGGATCTTTTGAAATGCCTTCTTTACCTATGATGGGTTAACATCTGGGGAAGATAACAGATAGCAGAACAACCTAACAGAGTCATGAGCTATTTAGAAGGTTATGGTCAACTGTAGATTGAGGACCACAGGCTGCTTGATGCTTCTGTCTTCAGTGGAAACCTTCCAAGCAATGGAGAACTTATAGAATCTTTAAATGAAATATTTTATAATATGTGTGGAATTTTATGTTACAACAGCTCTGGGATAAAAAGAGGACTTGGGATACATACCTCGTCTGACAAACTCAAGTACTATGAACAATAGGCTTTTCAGAGTAGTTGTTTAATATGATACTTTAAAGGAGTCTGAGTTATTAAGTAATTATTTTAAAAATATAAAAGTAATATACTAAAACAGAATTTGCTGTTTTACCCGTTTTATTTGTATCAGCTTCTTTGTCTCTGCTTCTATATATAAAGTATTGATCTGTGGAAATGTAGAATAACATCTGAATAGATCTTAGCTTCTGGAAAACTAGAACCATTCAGAAAAAAAAGATGAAGGATATTCTCATTATTCATTGGGGGGAAACATTAATTTATTCATTCAGTATATATTTGTGGTGTCGTATCCATGGTAGAGGACAAAGGTGATGCAGCGATGTAAGAGGATAGGTCTGGTGCTCTGCTCTACTTCAGGAAAATGGTTGGCAACAGAAACCTCAATAACTGTGTTCTTATATGACAACATCCTTACAAACATAAATGTGTATAATTTCCAATGCACTGCCAGCATTAACAGTGAAGTGGTCATTGCAAAATGGTGAATGTAAAAGTCAGGTGTATTTTTGGGGAAAGTAATGAGCAGGAGACTGGAAAGATGGCGCACTGATGCTCACCAAGCACAGGAAATTGGCCAGCTTCCTCCTTCCACACGCCTGTCCTCTTACCCAGTTCTACCCAGACATCCAATGTACTTCCTGCTCAGTTTTTCTTGCACTGTTCACTCTTCAGACCAGCATCTGCCCTCAGGGCATCCACACGAGTCTTTCCTTTCCCTGCCATTTTCTGGTCTATAATTGATGCTTGCTAAGCTGGTTTGTTTAGGTCTAGGGACAACAATATACCAAAGTTTCTCTGGCAAGTGGAGATGACATGACCATTAAGTATATTTACTGATTTATAATAAATAGTACATGGCAGCTCATTGCATTCTGGATTACCTTCTGTGTAAAAAAAAAAAAGTGTCCTATGTTCTTAGCATACTATGAATGCATATCAAAGACTAATATGATCACTGGCAGAGAGGACATGTATGAAAATACTCAAGGAAAGAAAGCAAATGAGTATGAGATAGACCTAAGTCACCTGACTGTCTTTTGGTGGATCTGGTGGATCTTTCGAGACCACACTGATCTTTAAAGTGAATCTCTTCTTCCACTTTTAATGAAATGATAATTTTAAGTCAGGACACCAAGGGTCTCTGAAGTGTGGGACCTCCTTCTCAGAGCAACTGTAGGATGTCACAAAGTTGCAAGATAAGAATAAGTGATATTACCTGAACATTTACCCTGCACTTTCTAACCTGAATTGTAAGGAGTTGTAAAGAGTAAAGCAAACAAGTAGGGATAAATAAGAGAGGAAGAGCAACTGTTCACAAAGTCATAATTCTACAGCTAAATGTGCAGCTCAGTATTAGAACATTTGCCTAGCTTAGCTAAGGTCCTGATTTCAATCTCTAGTGCTACCTCCTTGCCACAAAAGCCACAAAGTGATATGTCTAACTATCATTTGCGTAAATATCACAGTATGTGACATTTCTACATGGATGTTTTAGTCAAGTTACAAAATGACAAAATCTCAGCAAATTGAAATATAGTTTATGGTAGCAGATGACATAAGAACACTTGCCAGGAGAGCAGGGACAAGCTGCTGGGTTGGAGGACAACAGGCTGAAATATCGCTGATGTAGCGCAGCCAGTGCTATTGTCTCTTTGAGTTATCATGTCTCTCTCTTCTAACTTTACCCAATAAGGAAGAAATGTGGTCCCTCTCTGGATCCATATCACCTTAATAAAACATGTCCCTTTCCAACACACCGGATATTTTACCTGCAGCTGTTAAATATGCAAATTAGGGCTACACTTGGGATCTGAGGACAGGCAGACACCTGAAGCCTGTATTTGTGACTACAGTAGTGGATACTGAGACACCTTAGACCCCTCTCTATGTACTGATTACATTGGTTAACCTTGGGACACTTTAAACCCTTCATTATGTGTGGACTATATAGTAGCGTAAGCATGTGTTGGTTTCCTTCCATATCTCTACTCTTATGGGCCACATGACAGAATAGCAGAAAATGAAAATCATGATTTATTGTAATAATACTAACTTGCCTGCCAATAAGAAATGCTGATAATTGAACTAAAAAACACATCAAAACTGAATTGAAAAATGTTTTAGTGGAACAATGGTATTATTCCTAATAAACATGGAGACAGTAGTATTATTTATGTGTATTTTTCTGAACTGTTGAAGTTTCCCAAACATGTCAAGTCACCATGAAAGGCTCATCAATTAATAACTAGAGCTCTTGCCCATTTGTAAAAAGAAAAATAATAAAATACATTCTTACTTATTAAAAGGCAGGCTGGTGAAAATAGTGATTAGATCACACGTTCCATTTAGTTATTGTGTTTTCCTGGGGTTTCATTTTGTTTGCTTTTTTACAGGATGTCAAGCAGCCCAAGCTGGTCAAGTCACTGTGTGGTAATAGCTGACCTTGAATTCCTAATGCCCGTATTCACGTCTGCACTTCTCAATGCCCTGTCCTCATGCCAGCTTCACTAGGATGGCTGCCAAAATGAGGGTTCATCCACAGTTTGAAGAACTATAACACAAAGACTAAACTGGTAAGGGAATTTTGAGACCATGGTGAAAATTGGAGTAACCAGGATTGTCTTAAGTATTAGCTAGCATGCTGTTAATTCTGTAACTAGCACAGTTAAAGGAGAGTGATCAACTGACAAAAGCAACATGAGTATCTCACAAATTCTTAGCATGGCTTCTTTTTGGTCCTTTCATATTCAGGGATGAAAGCCCAAATCGGATCATTAGCAATTCCGTCTTACATTCTCTATCCTCGTGTAAAGGGTGTGCAAAAATTACCTCAGTATACAGAAAAGATAATCAAAGGTTTTATCTTTAAAGGTACGTTGGAAATGTATAATTAAAAAGAATAAGAAATGTGCTTTCAATAGATAGATTTCCTGTTAACTCACCAGCGATTGGCCTGGTAGGTATTCCCAAACTCTTTTCATACTGGTTAATCGTATAGTTTTTATTCTACAGAAATATTTGCAACACAAGAACTGGATAAAAGATATAAAATTCTCTAACTCTAAGAAGAGATCTCATGGAAACTGAACAATTATCATATAATAGCTATTGAATAATGCACACAAACAAATTAACTTTGGCTCATTGTGGTATTTCACCTGAATCCTGGTATGTATACAGCAACCCGCTAATTCTTCAGACCACTGGCACTACAAATGGATTACTGGTTCTTATGAGCACTGACATTTTATTATAAAGACACAGAATGGATTCAGGAAAATACATACCTGATTGCACTTGCTGATAAATGCCCATAGGAGCCACTGGCTGAAGAGCTGCTACGGGAATTATTGAGGATTGTGACCAAGGAGTTAGGAGATGTTCTTATCATGGTCTGAAGGTCGAAGCTATGATCTGAGAGTGGCGATATCGACAGTGTACGCTTTCGGCTGGGCCTAGCTGACAGCCTAGGGCTGGGGAATCTGGTGCCTGTTACACAAACAAAACAAAACTTGATTACCTACAGCCAGAATCTGTATGCTATTGACTGTCACTTCTTGGTGAGAAAGGAGAGGGACAAGAAGTTGGCAACTTGTGGTGACAAGCATCTCTCCTCCCCATTGTGATCGACTGGCTACAATTGAAGAAATTAGGGCAAAATATTTATCTTCCAGGGGCTTACCTCAGTGGAGCGCTGTTTATTAATATACAGGCAACATGATAAATTGCTCAACAAAAGGGAGAGACTTTTATGTGTTATCCTTCTTATTTCTAATGATTTATGAATCTGACAGCTGCTTAGATATTCCCATCATTAATTCACCACAAGCAACAAAGACAGAGGTTCCCACAGTTGCAACACAATGCCCTCTCCGCTATAACACACATCATCTTAAGGCAGTGAATTGAATGACAAAAAAATGAATTGAAGCATGCTAAAATAAAGAAGTGGATGTAGTTACGCCTGCCTTTCTCATGAACCCTGTAGTTAAATGCTCCCTGGTAAACTAACAGCATCACTAAAGCAACTTATAAATGCATTACCCCAAGCCAGTCATACTCAATTTAGGGTGATTCTGTACCCCAGGAGGTGTATGACTTCAGGGTATGTTATGGACATCTAGTGGGAAGAGGCCAGACACTGTCAAACCCCTCCAATGCAGAAAGTAGTCCTGGTGTATACAGCTGTATACAGCCTTGGCTTGGTGGTATCAAGATGTCCTAAAAGATGTCCTAAAAGCCTCCTCATCTAAGCATACATATTCCATGTTGATGGTGGCAGTTTATAAACTTTCTAAGTTGGGAGGCATAAAACCTGCAAGGATGTGAATGAGACCTGATATGCCTAAAGATATGGAGATGGACCTATCTTCTCCATTAAAGAACTAACAGTCTTTAAACTCCAGTCTCTAAGCTTCTTAACCTACAGGTTAGTATCGCAATTTAAATACATGCTCCCTTGATATGGTGGTTTCTAACTGAAGGCTTAAAGTTAAATGTTATTTGCATTCAAATTTGTTAGACCTCAAGA
This sequence comes from Apodemus sylvaticus, assembly GCF_947179515.1. Taxonomy (NCBI): domain Eukaryota; kingdom Metazoa; phylum Chordata; class Mammalia; order Rodentia; family Muridae; genus Apodemus; species Apodemus sylvaticus. The sequence goes on from NC_067485.1 coordinate 51,060,954, forward strand.
TCTTAGTCTTAGGTCATAGCAGCAAATGCCTGTCGCTTGTCCATGTCTGCCTTTCGAAGATCAATTTACAAGTCAGTCATAAAACTGAAGCTTAATGAATGAGAAGGTTATCCTGCCACATAAGAGGCAAATCAACTGTAAATAATTTCAAGTACAAACAGAAGATTTTATGTTCCAGAGGGTGCTTATAGGGATGTGACAATTTTGCCTCAGTCAGAAAATTGCACGTGTGTTGTGTGATGGGGAGGATGGGTGGTACGCCATTGGCCCTGAACTGACAATCCTCCCTAACTCTGCCTCCCAATTACCGTAATTAAAAGTTTGTCACCACAACTGACCTCGGACAAGCTAACAACCTACCGTGCTGAGATAATTCAACAAAACAGGAGAAGTGAGTATGAAAGGCTCTATAGTAAATCTCACAACCTTAAACAGCACCAAAATGTGGTAGCAACATCTGTGTGTAATACCATCCCACCACTCTGAAAGACCAGCATGGTGCCTTCTCAATTTTTTTCTTTCAGTCACATTTAAAATAGGTTCACTCATTTAGAACAGCTTCATTACCAGCAAACTCAGGGCACGGAAGTAAAGAACAGTAATCCTGGCTCTGCACTTCCAGTATTCATGGGGTATCTCATTTTTACTATGCCCTGACCTTGAATGGAATTATTTTACGTTTAACTCAAAGAATTTTCACATAACCTTTAACACTAACTTTTTTTTTTTTTTTTTTTTTGTGGGTAGGACTCAGAAGAAGCAAGATAACCTCGACACTCTTTATCCCTGCCATGTCTGATTTTGGAAGGATGATCAGGATTGATCCTACTAAATGCAAGTACTCACTGTCTAGCAGTGATGTGGGAGGTGATGCAATCCCCTGAGACACAGGAAGCCTTAAATATACCATACATCACTCAAAGTCAGGGGCCAGAGTTCTGACAAAACCTTCTCATCGAATTCTTTAGGTCACAGAAAACTGGCTGGAAAATGTCCTCCCTGCTTCTCTCTCTAAGAATAGTACTAGGTTGTCAGTCTCTGTCCATATGTATAGCATGAACTCCATATTCCCTTCCTCTCCCTCAGCGCTAGGATGTTCCTTAAGTAATTACACGCTCATGGCTCCTCAATCTCAGGAACTATCAGAGGAATGAATAAACCAGCTTAGTCTAATGTTATACCATGTGCTCCAGCTTCCATGTCAAGTCATCTACCATGGTTCACACTAAGTGCTTCCTCCAATTTTGCAAAAGTAGAAACTAAATGCCAACCCTGGGCAGCACCCTACCACTGAGCTCCAAGCCCAGCCACAGGGCTTCCTCACTGCTCCAGCACAGCGAGTTCCAATGAGTTTCTGTTAATTGTTTTTGTTTCTCCGTTTTAATAAAAATTTCTGACAAAGAAAGAGGAGCTTTCTTTTCGTGTGATGAATGATAGGATATCTAAATTCCTACTTAATGACAGTCAATTTACCATATACTCTGGCAAATTAAAATTCCTTTCATTAGGTTTTACAAAGTAAAAGGGTAGCTTCATTCTTTATTTACATAAAAAAAAAAAGCCACTGCCTGACTAAACACATTCTTATCAAATAGGGAGACTAATGCAGGCTGACCTTCCAAGGAGTCTCTCTTATTTTAATTCTTTATTTGCAGATTTTTAAATAACTAATTTGCATAATAACGGTGAACTGTTTCCCCCAAACAATTGCTAATTGAAATGTGGTTATGATGCATCTGAGACTTAAGCTCTTTATGCTACTGATTCTAACAACAAAACCCTCACAAAGGATGCACCACAGTTCTTTTACCCAGTGTGTGGTAACAAGCTGCCCAACAGAAGGCAGCACCCAGCCACACTCCTTCAGAGTACAAACCAAGGTGGTCCTGGGTGATTATTAGACTCAGACTGTCAATTTAATTCTTATGTGGAGTAACCATCCATCATCTCCCCTTTTCCCAAAATTTGAGGCTTAGATTAACAGAAGCACATTTCTGAGGAGAATGACTCCAAACAGAGTCTACCTGGAAAGGCAAGGGTTAAGCACTACTGCTTAAAAATCAAACCAAACCAAACCAAACAAACAAACAAAAATCCCAAATCAAAATAATAAAAAAAACCCCATACATTGACTACTTGATAGCATGGCTGGACTTCAGTATTACTCAAGATCCTGCCAAAGGACATTTACTAAACAGGTCCTTTCAGAGATGAGAGCTTTGAAATGCTCTAAAAAGCCATATCATAGGCCCACTGTTATCCAAAGAAATCCTGATGTACCACTAGATATCTCCATGAACCAAGTGACATGCAAATCACATGATATTCTTTCCTTAGTTGCCAAGTACTAAAATCTGAAAATGTTTCTGGATTACCCCCCACTAAGTATAATTATTATGAACCTTCTGTATTCTTAGCACCTGAAAAGAATCTTAATGAAATACTGAATTTTAATATGAGTATGTAAATGGAAATAAATGATATCTTATAGTTTCTTGATCTTTTTGTGACGTCTAATATCTAAAAGATAAAAATCCATGAAGTGGCCATGCAAAGTCCAACAGGAATCTGTTCCTTTCTTTTCATATCCCAAGAAGCAGAACAGGGTAATTTGTTGGTCAGTTACAATTCTAGTATTGCTACCAAACTACAGTTCTCTGCACATTTCAGTTCACCAGGAAGCTACAGGTCATCGAAGGCTGGTTCCATCTGTGTATGCTTATGTTAGGTTGAACATTTAGCCCATCCCTTAACCTTTGTAGCTTTCTCTCCACTCCCTAGTTAGCCTTTGCCACTCTCCAGCACTCCAGCAACCAGCCTGGTCACTTACTATCCATGGCATGAAGGTACTCCATGTGGATGGCCCCTGCACCAGCAGTGGCAGCGGAGGGAAGGATTTCTGCATAAGGGCTGCGCTGGCCTGTCAGCAGAGCCATCTGGTGATAGTATTCCGCAGGGCTGACTCCAGCATGGGGAGCTAGAGGAGGAGACAAGACAGTGACAGTCACAAGACAGACAAGGAGATACTGTTTTGGAAGTATTCTAAGCCTACTTGCCATTTAACCTTCAGATACAATTCTTTTATGGCTTGTACAATAAAGCTGTTCTAAGTATGCATTCATTGGTATCATGTCTTTATCTGAAAGGAAAGCTGGAGGAATAAAAATAGTAAAATACATTATAAAAGTTTTGTTCTTTGTTTAAAGAAATTATCATGAATTCAAAATTTACATAGTCATGTATCACTTAAGATGGGACACATTGTTAGAGATATGTAATTCAGTCAATTCTGTCATTTGGAGATCCCAGAGGAGACATGTATATTCTAAGAAAGCAAAGATGTTAACTAGACAGTGTAATTTATGGGGAGCCCAATATACACAAACTTGTCCCAGTGTTGGTAACAGAATAAAGGCTTTATATAGATGGTCATGATTGACTCTCTCCCCCTGCACAGAAAACAGTTTCCTATAGACAATTACTGTATGTTCATACTTCTTATAATAGTAGACAAAGCAGACAACTGTGATATCTTTCCAGACATACTTAAAATACTTCCCTACGCTCCTGACAGGAGTGTCTGAGTTAACACTCACTAACACAAGAAGTCAGAGTTTACAAGAAAAAAAAAAAAGAACAGCACAGCATTACTGACACACAACTGAATGATGAGCTGCAATTTCATGCTCCAGAATTTAAAATCTCTCGTTTTCCTTTTTTCCCACTACTACAAATTCAAAAAGAACATGTACCTATCACTTTGGAACAACTCTGGCAAAAGCCAGCCTTACATGAGTGGGATAATAATTGGTTTCCACCTGCCAATTTATGTGCGAGAGCAGTACTTCTGAGGGTGGCCTCTAGATTTTCAGAAATCTGGATTCAAAAAGTTCCATGAAGTAGCTAGGGGCCAAAAGTAAAAGTACTCAGGGACAGCATTTGAGCCATGACCCTTTACAGTGACTATCTACAGCAAAAAGAGTCCTAGCAACAAATGTTTTCAATTGGTTTCCACATGTAATACTTTTTAAGTATGATACATAGCAAAACTATTTTTAAAGTATTAGACTACAAGAGGAAACTATTACTGAAATTATAGATTGGGTAGTATGGTGGTTTGAGTTAGAATGGCCCCCAGAAGTGAATATGCTTGACTATTCTGTCACCAGTTAGTGGAACTGTCTGGGGAGGACTAGGAGGTGTGGCCTTATTGGAGGAAATGTTTCATTGCAGGTAATCATTGAAATTTCAAAAGCTCACACCATTGCTAATTCATTCTCTCTCTCTCTCTCTCTCTCTCTCTCTCTCTCTCTCTCTCTCTCTCTCTCTCTCTCTCCTTCCCTCTCTCTCTCCCTCCCTCCCTCTCCCCTTCCCACTTCTGTAGAGGGAAGACCTCAGAGACTGCATCATTGCTATGTCTGCCTGCCTACCGCCAGGGTAGTCATAGTCTATCCCTATGGAACTGTAAGCCTGAATAAATTCTTCCATTAATTACCTTGCTCGTGGTACTTCCTCATAGCAGTAGAAAAGTAACTTAGACTCTTATTAATTTGAGTCTCATGAGGCAGGAAAGGGAAGGCAGAACCACCCATTGATCAAAGCGCATTTAATTCACAATAACTAAATGCAAACAACAAGTCTGATTTCTATAAAGTAACTACAACTACCATGTCCTCAGTCAGTCAAATTTCTACAGGTCAGGTACAGCAACTCCAATTCCACCTTGAGCTTATTTCTTAGTCCCTTTATCCATTTTCCTTATGGTTGGTTATATTTACTACATAACATCCTTTATCACAAAATCAAATTCCAAGCAGAAAAATTTAATTATGTTTTACTTTTTTGTAAGTTTTTAAAATGTCAATATTGCTTAAATGAGAAAATGTATCTTTTGGGTGCATTACAAAAAAATTCCTCATACAGAATTTTTAAAAAGAAAACATATGGGATAGTAATTATTTGTAGATGATGGACATTCCTGGAAATACATGAGAATGGATAAGTCCACAGAAACTTCATACATTTGTCACCGTGTACAGTCTCAGACTATAGTTCCTATGTTAGAATTAGGGGAATGGAAGTTGTAGAGAATAGTTTAGAGAAATGAACTGCACAGTATCTCTTTACTATGCAACACCGGCAGTGAATTATATTCTATAAAAAAGCATGCAAACATAACCCTCATCAGCAATCAGGAAAGTTTATGTAATTTTGTATCTTAATGAAAAGCTGAGCAGTTGTAGGGAAACATTTATATAGACACAGAAGATGCAGTAAATATTTCCCACAAGCCTTAAGGAATAGGTTATGACTTGGTAGGATGTTATGAATAGCCAGCTCTGCATGAAGCCTACATTTGAAGTCTAAAATGAACATCAGGAATTACAGGAATAAAGTCTTACTCATTCTTATTTCTCATTATTCTGGTTTACGTGGCATGCTCAAAGGCTGAAGGCACACATAATAATGGGTCTTTTTCCTCCCCTAAGCTCTTCCTACTTACATTATGGCCCACCATAGGCCAGCGGCATTAACATCACCGGGAAGTTTTTATGAGATTAAAGACTCAGGTCCCCAACTCCACACTGTTCTGCCCCAAGAGATATCAGTTTTATCAGGATCCCCAGACACAGTTGTGTGTCAAGCTCTGTTTTCAGAGACATATCTGTATAAATGTCTTTCTGATGTAGAGAACATTAAGAACATTCATTTGAAGATGGGCAAGGCACTTGGGGAATTCATACTGGCATGGGAATACCTGAAGGGCTTGTCTAATCATGTGTGGAGTGCAGAAGAGGAGGGCATTTACAGTAAGGAGGTGAGTCGGTCAGTTCTTGCTTTGAATCCCAAGTTGATTACTCTCCAAATTCAATTCCTCTCTATGCTGCTATTCTTATGAAAATATGGACACCATCACCCACAAAGCAGTGTTTTTTAAGCTGGAATTAAAATTTGAACTTAAAGCACTTGCTGCAGTGTCTGCTATGTGGGAAAATCTTACCATATGCTAGATCTGCTTTATACAGTGTTGCAAAGGAAATACCAAAGTGTCTGAGACTTACCATCTGTAGGGCTCAGCCCCCGGGCAGCTGAGATCATGGAGAGGGACGGGCTGGTGTGCAATGAACGGATGTAGTCCATATACGGGTTGATGTAGGGGTGTGGGGGGCTGAAGGGGGACTCTGAAGCTGCAGTGGGGTTACGGTGTGGGGAGATCCTAATGAAGGGCAAGTCTGGATACGTCGGGCTACTAGATAAGGCAGAAGGCCTGGAAACAGAAAAAGAGACACAAGATATATGCATGAGACAAGCATCTCATATGTAAAGAAATATACACACGTTCTTCATATTCTACGAAGAAGCACAAGATTTTAAATGAACCCAAGGAGCCTTGAGAAAAATTGTCAGGTATAAACCAGTTTTTAGGATTCTTACCTTATTGTATGAGGATGGTGTAATCAGGATGGAATACTATCAAATTATCTGAGCAAAGGAAACAGAGTTCTGAGCTATTTCATAGTTCTCTGAAGATAGGTTAAAAAAAAAAAAAGCCCACCTTGGTCAGGCATGGTAGTAGGTAACCGTAATACCAGAAACCAGGAGTCTAAGGCATAAGGGTCATGACTTTAAGACCTATGGTATGGTTATTAATTCAAGGCCAGCCTAAGAGACTGTCTCAAAAATGGATGAAGTTTTAGCTCAGTGATAGTGCATCTGCTTATCATGCCCAGGGCCCTGGGTTTGATCCCTAATATAACACACACATATTAAGTCAGCCGTTAGCTGACAGAAAACCTTCTTAACAGCTAACTGGACTAACTGAACCAAATGGGAGCACTTAAAACTTACTTCTTACTTTATATAGTGCTTTATTATTAAACAAAACTGAATGTGTCTAGGCTGAGCCTATAGATGGCCAAGCTGCCCATAAGAGTGAACACTGAAGGCACGCCTGTAAGCGATGTGAAGTCTGTCTCTACACCGGCGTACATACACAGGGCTCGCAGGGAAGGAAAACCAATGTCCAGGATTTAAAGGCAACTTCTCTCTTCCATGAGGCAACACTCAGAATCAGGGTTTCATCAAGCCCAAGCCCTGGTAGCAGATATGATAATAGAAGAGGTTTACTTTCCTGAAGAGCAAACTCTACAGAGCTCTCTGATGTATCTAATCTCAGAGAGACATGTCTGCAACTTCATCCTCACCACACACAACCACTGGCAACCCAGGGAAAGCCATGTCGAGAACACAGACCTGCAAGGCCGTGCACCACTGTGTTCCTTCCCTCACAGACTCTTCCTTGGCATGACCCAGGGAACTGGCTAGGGCAGGTTAGACTCTGTACTCACTGCCTGCCTCATTAGCTCAGAGCATGGCCAGAAGAACAGACTGTGAGAGAGACACAGCCACAGAGAACACATGGTTGAGAGGAAAACCAAGTAATGAAAATGCTATTCCCTCTCCCCAGAGAAGCAAAGGCACTCCCACTGAGGCCCTGGCTCTGTCATCCTGTCAGAGTAGGATCGTAGGATAGTAATAGAAATGGCTTCAGCCAGTAGACTGGGCATATGAAGCAAAGACCCGGTATTCCCCTCCTAGAAAATTAGCTGAAACAAGGTGCCTGGAGTGAGAGGATTTCCTTATGTAAATTTGTTACTTGGAGTTTCTCCTGGAGAAATCCACTAAAATTTCAGTTTCCTAATTTTTTACACAAATAGTAAGAAGTATCTATCTTACAGTTCTTAGCATCTGTAAAAATGTAGCAATGCATGTATATAATATATACATGTATATAATATATACATGTATATAACACACAGACAGCTACTGAATTCTGTGTATGCTATGTATCTTTCTGAGAAGTTAAAAGGCCTTTATTACATCTGACAAAGTAAACAGAAACTGGCAGAAGCTGTACCAGAGGAGTTCACTTCATGTCTCTGTAAAACCACCCCATAACCTCCAGGTACCCTTCTGTGGCTGGTTAAATCAAACTCTGTTCAGACATGTTAGGTCACTTACAGAGTACAGGGGAAGCTCACATTTAATTCTACAAGAAAAAAAAAAAAAGGTCAATCCTTCCAGTTTGGTTAAAAAGTAATCTTCTAAAACATAAACCTTCCGCTGAGATACAAGTGAACACACACAGAGTAATCACTTCACTGAGTCCCTGACAAGATGCCTCTAGGAAACACTATGGTGGTCCCAGGAGACTGAATGATACGAACTGCGCACTGGTGGAGCACTGCACCCTTCTTGGTAGATTGTTCTGTTTTGAATTTTGATAAAAATGAAAACTGATTCTGTTTCTTATATTCTGTCTTCATCAGCCCAAATGCCACTTAGAAGAATCATGCCCATGAAGACAAGCCTACGTTCATAAATACATGGGAACCATGGAGAACTTGCTGGGCTGGCCACTAATCCTGGAGTAAGGCAAGGAGGTAGTCTCCAAGGTTGGTTTCCTCACTGCACCTTGAGGATGTGGTAGGGACTCCTCCAGAGCTTCCTTCTGAGCTTTCACCTCAGGAAGACCCAGGGAACAACTACAGAAGCCTCTCAGAGGGGTTCTAGACCTAACTCCTTCATTCACTGAGTGATAGTCTCAAGGCTACTCACATACTAGTGAGAACTATCAGCAGAAAGGAGATTAATGCAAGACTTAGAGCTAAAGCTGCTAGACTTTAACCCTCTGCCAAATGTATCCCTTTCAGGTGGATGCACTAAGAGATAGTTGATCACTGTTTACAAACAGGGTGACTGGGAGAGGCTTCAGAGAGGTGTGCACTGAACACCCTGCTCATTAACTGCTCTCAGGAAACAGGCCATCTGGTCACCCACTTCTGCAAGAAAGTGTTTGCAATGGTGGCTCAGTGATGGCTCATTCACAATCCTGGAGACAGGCATCAGCAAGAGGCGGCATGAGGCAGTCAGCTTGATGCTGTCTGTGGGGATGAGGGGTGGTATCTATTGTGTGGTTAAGAGAAGTCCCATGATTGTGCCATACAAAGGCTCACGCAAAATACACAAGGGCATGTATACATTTGCACATATAAAATCATATTGTATAACGTAAACAGGCACATACATCAGGATTAACAAATATGAAATGCTACATAACTTCAAATCTTGAAGTTCCAGGAGCTTTTGTTTTGACAGGTATAGTGATGCACACCTTTAATTATTTAATCAAAGCATTCCTGAAACAGAGTGAGGCTCATCTCTGGGTTGGAGGTCAGCCTGGTCAAACTGACCAGGGAAAGGGAGAAAGGGAGAGGGAGGTGGAGGGGGAAGGGATGGGAGGGGGGAGGGGGGAGGGAGAGAGAAGGGGAGGATGGAGGGAGAGAAAAGGGAAGGGGAGGGGTGGGGTGGGAGAGGGAAAGGGAGGGGAGGGGAGGGGTGGGAGAGGGAAGGAAGAGAGAGGGAGAGGGAAAGGAGAGGGAGAGGGAGAAAGGGGGAGAGAGGGAGACAGGAAGGGGGAAAGGGGGGAGAGGGAGACAGGGAGAGAGGGAGAGAGAGGGAGGGAGAGGGAGAGAGGGAGAGAGGGAGAGAAGGAGAGGGAGGGAGAGAGGGAGATAGAGAGGGAGAGGCAGAGGGAGAGACTGAGGGGGAGGGGCAGGGAGGAGGGGGAGGGGAGGAGGAGGGGGGAGAGAAAAAGAGAGGGAGAGAGAAGGAGAGAGAGAGGGGGGGGGAAAGAGAGAGAGAGAGAGGGAGAGGGAGAAAGGGAGGTAGAGAGAGAGAGGGAGACAGAGAGGCAGAGGCAGAGGCAGAGGCTGAGGGAGAGGGAGGCGGAGAGGGAGAGGGAGAGGCTGGCTTTTGTAATTAAGCTACAGTATAGATTTCTGATATCTCTGAACCACACACCACAGGCAGGCTCTCGCCATTTTCAATGTTCTCTAAGGGCACTCAGCCTTTCACTTGGTTTCTTTCACGTAGTAATAAACAACAGTTTCCTTAAATGTCCTTTTATTGATGAAAACCTTCCTCCTTCCCTAGAGTGTAGTTCACTCTGCAGCGATGATTTCATTATGACGTCTCACACACACACGTCAGTGAACTTTGGTCGGATCCATTTGCCATTATCCTCCTTTATCCCCCCTCCACAGGTATAGCATCCCAAATAACTGCATTTTCATAGTCTAAAGGAATCTAGGCTACACATGACAGAAAAATGTGTAATTTAGCCTTTCTGAATCTTGAGTATAATAGTACCATTTTACATTCCATCTTCTTGGAAATGGCATAGTCCTGTTTGTCTTCAAAAACTCATTTATTTTCAGCATCATGTAATACTCCCTGATAAGATGAACCACAGTTTACTAATCCATACCACTGCTGAAGCTATCTTGGCCAATTGCAAAATCTAGCAATTACAATTACAGCTGCTATATAAGCATCTAGTTATAATCGTCACAGTATCAACTGGAATATGAGTCCGTTTTGCCCTCTTCTCTGAAGAACCTCCTTGATTTTCCCAGAACTCCTTTAGATTAAGTCAGAGAACCACATGGGGTGGCTAAGACTATGAGCTCACTAATGAAATGCAGGGCCTTTGAAGAAAGGACCTGGATGTTGGTTATAATTCATACATCAGTTTCCTGACCCATGAGGTAGGTGCAGTGTGGCATCAGCAGTTTCCTCCCTGAAGCTGTGAGCATTAGAAGAGACACATTCAACCCAGTGTCAATGATTTTTGAAAATGGCCGACAAAACCTATTCTAGACCCAATGATGCCCAAATGACAATTCAGCATCCAAGTACAGCAGTGGCTGCAAGTCTACTTTCCATACTGCTCCATTACCCTGTGTACTCTAAGGTGGACTTCTGCTTCGGACCCAATGTGGTAGTTTAAATAAGGATATATGAAGCCCACCCCCATAGGCTCATATATTTAAATGCTTGGTCATCAAGGTCATCAAGGGCTTGGAGGTGTGGCCTAGTTGGAGGAGGTGTGGCCCTGTTGGAAGAAGTCTGTCACTGGGGATGGGCTGTGAGGGTTTAAGGGCCCAAGGCAGCCCCAGTGTCTCTCAGGTACTTGTCTAGCAACATGTCTACCTGTCTATCACCATGCTTCCTGCCAAGATAATGGACTAAACCTCTGAAACTGCAAGTCAGCCTCAACTAAATGGTGCCTTTTAGAGTTGCTGTGGTCATGGTGTCTCCTTACAGTAACTGAACACTAAGACAGCCTAGTAAGCTGAATTAGATGACACTTCCATAGTGTTGACAAAAGCAGAGACACTAAGGATGCACCCAGCCATCCTTGCACTAAAATGGCTCAAACAGCCAGTTAACTGTGTATGAATCAGTCTTTCAGTAAAGCCACTTCTGACTTTGCCTAACAGTATTGCTTCCAAAGCCTTAGTAGCTAGCTCATTTGTCCATCATTACTCTTGAAATGGAAGGCATATCTGTGAAAGAAGGTTAAACTCTTCAGACTTAGCAGACATTGCTGTTTGATGGAACTAATCAAAATAGTGAACAGAGGGGGGATAAATTGTATATAAGGAAATATAGAGGCAGCCACAAAACACATACAAATGGATATATTTTATAAACTATCATAAACTTGACCTGGTAGAATCTGTCAAACTTGTTTTAAAAAAGTATTCAATTGACTGAAATAGCAATAAGAAAGAAAAAAAAAAGATTTGTTTTCTGTTGGTTTATTCTTTTAGTGGATCCACGTAAGAATAGAAGTGAAGATTACTAAGACTTCTCTGCCTTCATATTCTGGAACCATGTGTGCTAAACTGCTGAGATCAGAAAGAACAAGCAACAAATATGCAGAAAAGCAATGATATTTCAAACTGGTTTAAAACCAGACATAAACCACGCCATGTTGTCGCAGAGAATTACAGTAACATGGCAATGGTCCTCTCGATGAAACTGTATTAAACGCAGACTGAGTTCCAGCTGGCACGGAAGGATGGGCTGTTTCTCTGCATCTTGGGGGAACTCAGAGCCCCAGCATACCCACACAGGGAAAACCTCCTCTAAGATTTTACAGTTGTTTGTTCAAGGCATAAAGAGTCAATCCTGCTTTGTTTCTCGATGCCCATAGGAATCTGAGAAATGTGCAGCAAGAACAGTCTTAGACCAGTAAAGACTATTTTAATGATCTCCCCAAAGGCAATCAAACAACATAAAATTGTTTTTGTTTGCGACTATAATTGAAGACTAATTTTATAAGGTCAAGAAACTAGATTACGGAAAAAAAAGAATAGAGGATTATTATATCATTTTAATAGTATACTACGATATGCTGCCACTAAGGAAATAAACCAACAAAAACCCATTGCAAAAAAATGGCTGGATTTCTTAGTAAGAATTAGATATCCTTCTCTAACCAAACTGGGTATCACTGGTTCATCCATTTTATGGGGTTACTAACACAGTAGTCATGCCACCCATGATAAAAACAATAAGCAATGGTTAAGGCAAAGATGTGTAGCAATGAGATTGCTCAGCCACCATTAGCATAGGCTAGACCCTCCTTATGAAAGCACAGCTATGGATTGGCTATTTGAATAAATTTGTATTTTACTACCCAGTTATTATTATTTTACTATTCATATACTAATGAATGCACATGTGACATCTGGACTAGAAGATCACGGAAGCATTCTTTATCCTTTATAAAATTAGAAACAGCTGTCTAATGGTAGGATAGTGAACAAAAAGTAGCAAAGTTATAAAAATGAATGAACTATAATGAGAGGCATTGGACAGAATATTCAGCTGAAAGATTACTATAGGTAGTATAGCTACTTATATAAAGTTTAATAACACTTAAAGCCAATGTTATAAACATAAGGATATCAGAATATTCATCCCTGTGCTCATGGTGATGTGCAGCATAGACAACAGGTATGCTACAATGTTCTCTTTCTAGTCTTGCTCAACTGGCAGATGCCTTTATTTATGGAGACTCACTGCAGTTCACTGAGCTGTATGCAGTCCCTGCACTCTTTTGCAATACTGTTCATCACTTTTTCAGAAGATACACTATTTTCTCAGTGCTGCACATATTGAAATTTCTAATAGTAGTTGCCATCAATTAAATTTAGACAAACTACAGATATATAATATTTTTTCAAATTTATAAAAAGTCTGGTGACCTTAAAAGTAGTACAAATAATACAAAAGTAGTACAAATAATATAACATTTGCTATTATTGGACAACATTAGACTTGTTAAGTCGGTGGTAAAAGTGCCAAGTAGAGGACAGAAGACGGAAGACAGAAGACAGAAGACGGACTGTATATACAAGTTTCGGGAGTAGAGAAAGCTTTTGCTAAAGCAAATCAGAAGTTTCTTGTCAATGGAGAAGCAAAGAAACATCACATTCACCGATGCATATCCTTCTATCTACGTACCATGCTATAGGACCACTGGAATGGGCTGCAGCTAAAACGGGTTTTATTCTGCCCAGAGATAATGACTAAGATCAATTTGATAAAAATGTTACTACCATCATCCCCACTAAAAGATTAAACTTCCAAAGTTGAAAAATTAAATAAAAGTCTAAAATTAAATAAAAGTCTGTCCAATTGATTATGATGTACAGGGCTTTCTTTCCTTTTTTGTTTTTTTTTTGTTTGTTTGTTTGTTTTGTAAAAATGCTTTCAATGAACACACTACTTGTTCAAGTAAGTCTTTGGGAGATAATGGTCTCATATTTGTGAGATGATGTTCTCATAGTTCTTCCTGACCGGTTAAGGAAGGAAGGAAGGAAGGAAGGAAGGAAGGAAGGAAGGAAGAAAGAAAGAAAGAAAGAAAGAAAGAAAGAAAGAAAGAAAGAAAGAAAGAAAGAAAGAAAGAAAGAAAGAAAGAAAGCAAGCAAGCTACATGAATCTGACACTAGATTTAATTTCATATTTAACTATGTATTTTATTATATTATTATGTGTGTGGGAGCACACAGATGGACATACAAACATACATCATGACACACACTTGCAGGTCAGAGGACAACTTAGAGGAGTTAGTTTTCTGCTCCCACCACATTGGTTCCAAGGATGGGAACTGAACCGAGGCTATCAGGCTTGGTGTCATACACCTTTCCTGGCTTAGGCATCTTGCCTGCCCTCTAACACATTAGAAACAAGGGTAGGACAGGGGAAAAACTGGTGGGCAATCCAGCAGACCTTATTTAGATGACAGGTAATAAGATGGCATCTAAATAAAGAGTTTTGATTTTAACATAGATACATATTATACTCAAAGTTATAACTTTAGAAAGTATAGCTTTCAAACAAATAATGCCAGTATCTTATACAAACATACCATTTTACTATGTGCAATAAAAAGACATCTTTTTTTTTTCTCTTAAAAAAAGAACTGTGCATCTAGCAACATAGTTACTGTGATGGTTAGTGTTGTCCACTAGACAGACAGAATGTAAAATCACCTAGGAGCAAACCCGTGGGGAACCCTCTTAATTGTGCTAATTGAGGAGGGAAGACCCACCTACTTTGAATGACACCATTTATTCTCTCACCTCCAAATGTGCACACAAAGAATAATAAAATAAATGATTAAATCTGAAGAAAATATAAAGTGCTGGTGATACCCCATCCCTGGATGCTAAGTTCCTAGAATAGCCAAGTGCTTGATTGAGTACCCTCCATGATAGGCTGCACTCTTGAACTGTGAGCCAAAACAAACTATCTCAGGATATATCATCACAGCAACAAAAAAGACACTAAAACATATTAAAAGTGGTAAGTTCCAGGACAGCAAGAGCTATGTAGAAAGACCCTGCCTCAAAACAAACAAACAAACAAAAACGAAAAAATCCAAAAGTATTTTAATACATTATGCATTTTATATAACATAAAGAAGTTTCCATATATATATATATATATATATATATATATATATATATATACACATATACACACACATATTTTTATATTTATATATACATATATGTAATATATGTATTTATATAAATAAATATATTTACATTCATATATTTATATATACTTTTTTTTTTTTTTTTTTGGTTTTTCGAGACAGGGTTTCTCTGTGTAGCCCTGGCTGTCCTGGAACTCACTCTGTAGACCAGGCTGGCCTTGAACTCAGGAATGGGCCTTCCCCTTGCCTCCCAAGTGCTAGGATTACAAGTGTGTACCACCACGCCTGGCTAAGAAGTTTCCTTATTATTTGGAGGGAATATATTCCCAAGACCCCCAATGGAAGCATGAAACCAAGAGACTGTGGCATGCATAGTAAGAGATTACAAACAACTATTTTAAGTATATACTTTAATTAATGTTACTTTAGGCATATTTTCTGGTAATGTTAGAATATATCTACTTAAGATCTTTGAATCTCAGAAACAGAAGGCACAGACATAGAGAGAGCTAGTAAAAACAGAAAGCAATTAGCCTGGTACCTGTCAAATGGTAAGTGCTTTGTAAATGTTAGCCCCTACAAGCCTCATGCCTGCTGCTGCTGTTACTAATGGGGGTTACCTGGGGAAAGGCAGTCTCCTCACTGCCACAGTCTGTTTATAATAGTTTTCTTCTTGGCCTTAGAGGACATTAGCTTTTTTGAAGGCAGTAAGCCCAGCTACTGGACATCTTTGACATCCTCTAGTAGCACCTACATGGTACCTCTTAGCACATTGATCCAAGCTATTGTCTCATTTTAATCCAATAACTTTCATTTCATTTCTAAAGGAAGGCATTTTTAAATAAATATTTTATTATTTTATTCTATTTTATGTGTATGGGTGTTTTGACAGCATGCATGTCTGTATAGCAAGCCTGTGCCTAGCATGTTCAGTGCCCAGTATCAGGAATAAGATTTCCTGTGAGTGGAGCTACAGGTGGATGTTTGGAATTGAACTAGAGTTCTCTAGATCAGCCAGTGTTCTTAACCACTGAATCATCACTCTAGTCCTAGAACTGTTTTTCTTTTCAAATAAGCAACAAGCTTAAGAAATTTTCCTAACAACTACCCACTACCTACAGAACCTATTTTCTGTAATTTGATGAATATCCATACTGAAAATAATACTCAAAAGGCAGAATAAAAGAGGAAGATAGTCAAGAACCTGTAGGTATAGCCTTACAGAGTTTACAAGAATAATGTAGACAACGATGGTGAAAGAAGTCAGATGGCATATGAATTTTTATCCTTAAGAGGAATTAAAAAAACAGAACTTTCATAGAAGGAGAGAAAGTCCAGAGCCCACTTAGAGGGGACAAGGAGAAAGGAATTCCACCCAGCCAACTCAAGGAGACACAGCTATGACAGACAGGCTAAAGACATCTGAATAATAGCCACAGATGTGGTAAAAAAGAACAGAGAAAAAGGAAAACCCAGCAAAGGGTGGATATGCTGTGCTTTCATTGACAAAACTGTTGTGGATCTCATTTGGAAAGGACCCCTACTGAGTCAGTAGCTCAGTTACCTGGCCCTTGTGTCATGAAACACAGGGCATAGAGTAGATCTTTAGTCCTGAAATAAGGCAGTCATGGCACTGAGTGGCTTGAAACAGGAATGAACATGTGGTCATTAGAAGAGGCAGACTCAGCTTGGAGCAAGTGAAGGACACCATTTCAAAAAGACCCCAGCTCAGTAGACAGTACTTCACAGATGGGATTTCACCTGCCAGTCACACCATTGGTCCCCAGGTGTTGGTGGTGGTCCTGTGCTCCTGTGATTCGTATTATAGTACAAGGGGCTTAGATTGTCAGCTGCCACCAGATGTCCCAAAGAAAGGTACAGAAGCCAGAGCAGAACTACAGAGGAGCAGGAGCCAGGCAATACAGGAAACCAGTCACTCAAACTCTAAGCACCACCCTACTCCGCCATGGCCCCTGTTCTTTCTTATTCCATTTACCTCAACACTGGAAAACACAGGTTAGTTACTGAGGAATGTGTAACTTCTTCAGCTAAGCCTCCTTAGGAACTGGGGATGGCTTTCTTCATTTAATTCTGTCTTTACTTCTCTCTTTTCAGTCATTCTCCAGCTAAAAGAGTTCCTTATGCCCTCTTCTTCACGCCAACCATTTCTTCTTCAATGTATTTTCTCCTCTACTTTTTACTTTAAACAAGCACTACCTCAGTCTAACCCTGGGTTTCTTTGTTGTGCTGTTGGTACTGCTCCCCTTTCATTTCCATACATATCAACAATAAATAATGTATAACAATAATAATAATGTATTAGTACATTCAGTACTTTCAGTTATCTTTTGCCCCTAAATTATTGGTTCTGGTAGGATGATTAATTTTGAATTCAAGTCTTATTGTACCATCATTGCTGGCTTGAGGTTCATAGTGATTGTCTTTGCAAACAATATTCTAATTTTTGTGATATAGTGGTGAAGCTTCTAGTCCCCACTGCCACTGTAGCAGAGCACAACAACACCCCAACTTTACAACACTGTGGCCCCTACTAACAGAGCAAGCATCCCATTGGAAACAATCAGGGTGATTTAAAATAAATAAGCAAGTGAATACATTTTCTTAAAAGAGTAAATACACCCAATTCATTATCTAACTCCAGATGTGCAACTTTTAATACAAATATGTAAGTGAACAAGAAACTGAGCAGCACAACTCCTCAAAACTACTTATTCCAAAACATGAATTACATGTGAACTTCATTCAGTCCTGGAAAGCTCAAAAGGGTCATTACAGGAGTGTTCAAAGAAATCAAAAACTACAAATTTCTGAATGAATTCCAATAGACCACAAACAGCTGGGAAAGCGAGGAAGACAATATAAATATAAAAGATGAATTCTAAAGAAGTATAAACACCGAAAGGAAAATAACTTGAAAATTTTAAATGAAAAACACATTAGCTAAAATATAAAAAGTCTTGATCAAAGAACGGACTGAAGAAAGAACAGAATACTGAAGATAGAAAGCAGGTTAGAAAAACTGCAACTTTCAAAGAAAAGATAAATTAATAAATTAGTAACCAAGTATGAGCACTAACTTCAAGATGAATAGAACACCATTAAAAAAAAAACCCAATCTAAGAATTAGGGGCATAAAAAAGAAGAGACATTTCATTGTAAAGACTTAAGACATTTCCAACAAAATAATAGAAAAATTTCTTGAGCAACAGAGGTTCTATTCAGAGCATCCTTGTCTATGTTTATTTCTTGAACTGTTTCTCTTGCTTTGTTCCTCTAAAAGTAACAGAATACCTACTGCTGACAGTATCACATACTCACACACAAACATATATCTATATCTATATCTATCTATCTATACATATACACATATATGTATACATATAGAGAGAGGTGGGGAGGGAGGGGAGAAAGATTGTTTAAACTAGCTGTTCTCAACTAGTGGGTCTTGACCCCTTAAAGGTCAAATGACCCTTTCTCAGGGGTTGCTTAAGAGCATCAGAAAACTCAGATATTTACATTGCAATTCATGACAATTGCAAAATTAGTTATGAAATAGCAATGAAATTATTTTATGGTTGGGGTCACCACAACATGAGGAATTATATTAAAGGGTCCGAGGGCCACAGCACTAGGAAGGTTGCGACCCACTGGTTAAAGGAACAAAGTATATGAACATGGAGCAACAGTATGAGAATACAGAGAAGTGGGTACACAAGGAGTTGGTAATATCTTCACAATATATTCAGTGTATGGCTATAGGAAAATTTATTTAAATTACAAAAACGGCAAATAATACCCTGGGTCCAAAAGAAAATATGCATCAAAAATAAAAATATTTTGATTTTGAAACATGTAGCCACCCAGCAAATTGCCAAGTCCCATGTATCTTAGTCAGGGTTTCCATTCCTGCACAAACATCATGACCAAGAAGCAAGTTGGGGAGGAAAGGGTTTATTGAGCTTACACTTCCACGTTGCAGTTCATCACTAAAGGAAGTCAGTACTGGAACTCAAGCAGGTCAGGAAGCAGGAGCTGATGCAGAGGCCATGGAGGGATGTTTCTTACTGGCTTGCTTCCCCTGGCTTGCTCAGTCTGCTCTCTTATAGAACCCAAGAATACCAGCCCAGGGATGGCACCACCCACAAGGGGCCCTCCCACCTTGCTCACCAAGAGAGAAAATGCCCCACAGCTGGATCTCATGGAGGCCCTTGCCCAAATGAACCTCCTTTCTCTGTGATAACACCAGCCTATGTCAAGTTGACACACAAACCAGCCAGTACACCATCTAAGAGATAACTATAGCTAGGAACCTTCTGACATTTGTCTAGGTGCCACATCCTCATGATAATGAAGAAGCATATTTTACAGAAAAGCTGAGTTTCAGTCATGACAACTACTAACTGTAAGAGGAAAATGACTCCAGGAAGACATTTTTATCTGGACAGAGGAGCACTGGAGCACATATGGACCAACAGAGAGCATGACAGCATGCAGGAGACATGCAAAAGCTCAAACCAGACAAGAATCTCACATAAAGGAAAGGAGCCTGGTGCAAACTCCCACCCCAGCCAAGAAAATATTTACAAATAGCTATTAGGAGGCGAGCCGGGGAAAATCTGTCTTCTTCAGAGGACTAGCACTGGCAGTATCAATCACGCTCCACTGTACTGCCCCACGCTCAGGAGCAGCTGGCCAACAGAACTAGTACGCTGTGCTTTTTACTGGCTTTTTCTTTTGTTTTTTGTTTGTTTGACTTAAGAGAGGGAATAAAGTTGTGTGGGTAAGAAAGGGTACAGATCTAGGAGGACTTGAGGGATACTAAAGAATATGATAAAAATATGCAAAGTTTATAAAAGGCATTAAAAAATAACTCATTCCTGAACAGAACACCAATAGCTTATGCTCTAAAATCAAGAATTGACAAATGGGACTTCATAAAATTACAAAGTTTCTGTAAGGCAAAGGACACCATCAAAAGGACAAATTGGCAACCAACAAATTGGGAAAAGATCTTCACCAACCCTACATCAGATAGAGGGCTCATATCCAATATATACAAAGAACTCAAGAAGTTAGACCCCAGAATATCAAATAACCCTATTAAAAATGGGGTACAGAGTTAAACAAAGAATTTTCACCTGAAGAACTTCGGATGGATAAGAAGCATCTTAAAAAATGCTCAACTTCATTAGTCATTAGGGAAATGCAAATCAAAACATGCCTGAGATTTCACCTTACACCAGTCAGAATGACTAAGATTAAAAATTCAGGAGACAGCAGGTGTTGGCAAGGATGTGGAGAAAGAGGAACACTCCTCCACTGCTGGTGGGGTTGCAAATTGGTACAACCACTCTGGAAATCAGTCTGGTGGTTCCTCAGAAAACTGGGCACATCACTTCTGAAAATTCCTGCTATACCACTCCTGGGTATATACCCAGAGGATTCCCCATCATGTAATAAGAATACATGCTCCACTATGTTCATAGCAGCCCTATTTATAATTGCCAGAAGCTGGAAAGGACCCAGGTATCTCTCAATGGAAGAATGGATCCAAAAACTGTGGTATATATACACAATAGGGTACTATTTAGCCATTAGAAACAATGAATTCATGAAGTTCTTAGACAAATGGATGGAGCTAGAGAACATCATACTAAGTGAAGTAACCCAGTATCAAAAGATCAATCATAGTATGCACTCACTAATAAGTGTATATTAGCCTAGAAAATTGGAATACCCAAAACATAATCCACACATCAAATGAGGTACAAGAACAGAGGAGTGGCCCCTGGTTCTGGAAAGACTCAGTGTAGCAGTATAGGGCAAAACCAGAACAGGGAAGTGGGAATGGGTGGATGGGAAAACCGGGCCAGGGAAGCGGGCCTATGTGACTTTCGGGGAGTGGGGGACAGAAAACGGGAAATCATTTGAAATGTAAATAAAAAATATATTGAATAAAAAATACTGAGAAAAAAAAACAAACCTCATTCCACAGTGGTACATTTATCTGGATGACTAAGTGATTTTAGACAAGTAGATATTTTTTAAAACCCCAGAAGCAATAACCTTGGATTTGTTTTGTGTGAGAAGTCACTTTGGCTACAGAGATCCATAAAACCACAATTCTAGAGTCCAAGAAATTAATCCTGGCCTCGTGTTGAGCCTACTTTCATACTTAAAGGAAAGACTGTCACACAGAAGTCAGGTTTATGAGGACTTCTGAGCCAGAAGAGCGAGGCTCCATCGTTAATCAGAAAATGGGTTCTCCATTTCCTTTCTTCCTCAGTGTGGCTGCACTGCCATCTTTGTGGCTACTGATGTCCTCTCTGGGGCACCCTCTTGCTCTGCTTTGATGTCATTTCCCAAAGAGATGATAGGGTGGGGCTTTATGCTGATGAGGCCTGATGGTGATTGATTAGAAGAATGGGACCATCAGCCAAACAAAGCTTCAGTGTGGAGGCCAGGAGCTCACCCTGCAGCAGAGCTTCACACCGAGTTCCCAGCTATTACATATTTTTATATTAACAGTGTTCCCTACCCAGGTTTGTACAGTTTATCTTTATTCTTTCAAATCCTGAAACTGCTTCAATAAGAGAGACAGGTTTATATATAAGAAACACACACACACACACACACACACACACACACACACACACACACACTACTAAGCCTGAACTTTTAGGGGAAATTGAAGAGGCTTTGTGTCAAGTATGACTAAATCCAGCCTTTCCATATCAAACCTCTGCTAGAAAATTACTGTGTGGATGATAAGGCAAAAAGATATAATAAAAAGTGACTCTACTCAATTTACACTGCAATATTGGTATGACTGAATATTTTTCATTCAGGTGCCTGATAAAATCGCTAAACTGTATTGCAGATAAATAAAGGAGGCTTCTGTCAAGAATAAACACCATTAATCATGAAGCCTTACCCTCTCAGAGCGTGCGCTATGCATCCTCACAAATACTCCGCACAGTCATCTCGCTGTACACGCTTTCTTCTTCATCCCCTGCCAGGTGGAGGGACCCCTCGTTTTTCATTTTCTAAGATGTAGCCAGCAGAAACATTCTGAAATGTTCTCTCTATACTTTAACTTTGTAATTTTCCAAGTAAGGTCATTACTGTGTAATTTAGCAAACGGTAGCTGAGATCTTACTGGGGAATAAAAACATTTATTATTATTTTTTTCTAAAGAACAAACAAGGATATGTTTTCAACTCTAAAATGACATTATCTTAAAGATTCAGGATATTGAGAAATATTTTTGTATCCCTTTCAGGTTTTGCTTTAATTTTAAAAGAACTCTAAAAGCCTTTCTCAAATATAGTCTTTCTTTTAAAAGCTTTTGGTCACTATAGTCCATTCCTGCATGCTACTTCACCAATAAAAACAAACTACAGCTTATAAAATATGCCACAATTTCTAAGTTCTAGGGTCAGGGGAAAGATGCAGAACTGCAAACACATGAGTTAAGTTTATGATTAGATATGTATCAGGCAGTCTACCATTGGCCAAATCTCTGTGTTGTGTGAGACGTTAGGTGTTCTATGTGCTGGAGTAAAATCAAGACTGTCGCGTACACATAAGTAACAATAACTAACATAAGTACTGTAACAAAGCAAACAAAAAATACAGGTTAAAAGAAAAACAAACAAACAAATAAACAGGCTAAGCCTGTGAGAACATTGGCACAGCTTAGCTTGTGCAGTTTCCTCCTGGCCAAGCCTGACAACCTGAGTCTGATGAGTTCCTACACCATGTTGTCTTTTGATATACACATGTATGTCTAGATGTATACACAGACAGACAGAAAGACAGACACATGTAATTTTAAAGAATTGTCTGGAATTTTGCATTTTTTTAATTTTGCCAATAAAAATTTTAATCAAACCCTGTCTCGAACCCCCCCCCCCAATAATCAAGCAATCCATCATATTTCACCACACAGACACTGAAAAAGCACTCTTCCACTATGAATATTCATTTATCATTACTTGGGATACCTTTCTCTCCCTACCTAATATCTTTCTCAAATTTTAAAATTATTTTATCCTTTGAAATGCGTAGGTATATATAATGCATCTTAATGATATGTATATACCAGTCACATATATAACATACATATATTAATACATATAATGTATCTTCATTATATCTATTCCCATTCTTAACTCCGAGAAATTTGTTCTTAAGGTAGCTGAATTTTGGAAACTGTATAACTATCCCATTGATATCTGCAGTGAAATGCAATGCATTAGATCAATTAAACCTAATTTGAATTCATAATTTGAATTTAAACATATTCTTCTCTGTTCCACCTATAAGTTATGCTTCAGGAAAAATAATACACAGAAGAGAAGGAAATAGCCTTGGGTAAGACAGCTGCATACTTTCTATGTTTATTATTTCCACAGAGAAGACAATGGCACTTTTGTACATAAGGGCAAGATTTACAAGTATAAATGTCTAAAATTCAAAAATAAAAATCAATGAGATAGCTCAGAAATGTGGCTTTCGCTTACATGGAGTGGACACCCCCACCCCACACACACAGCTGACACTTACTAATTGGACATGAGGAGAGGGCAAACCTACACTATCAGCCTTCTCCACATTCAAAGGAAAGCAAGGGGCTTAGCAGCTCTTCCTTCATTGATCTTAAAGCTAATAATGACTGCAGAATAGCCAAGTTACAAACTTGAATGAACCTAGACTCTCCTCGCTAATGGCATTTAAAACATGTCTTTAGGTCCCCACGTTAGTCATTCAGCAAGTATTCTTGGCAAAGACCTCGGGCAGATGGAAGCTATAGACTGAACACACAGGCCAGAGTCAAATTGCCTGGAAGAACTAGGAGACTTGTGGCTCTGAGGAATGCAATTCATGCAGAAAAGCTCTGTCAGAGCAGGGCCAGGGAACCTTGCAGGAAGAAAGCAAAATAAACAGTTCAACAAAGACAACAAAGACTGGCCAATGGCCTTTTCTAAAACTTGAGTACACTGAGACTTCAGTGGGTGCCTACAAAAAGACTGCATCAAAGAAGACCCTTGCTAAGCAAACAGACCAAGGATGGAGGCTTCCCTCCCTCTACACACTGGGGGAGGGGCTGCACTCTGCCTTTCCTTCCCATTCAAGGTCTATTTCTTCTAAGGGAAATGTCTCCTCCCCACAAATGGAAGCAGCAAACAGTGACCCGCACAACCCAAGTCTATCCCTAGGCTGAAAATTGGAAAGGTGAAGAACTCAGCCCACGTTCATTATAATGCAATGCACATTTGTTTCAGATTACAAAAGTAAGTCACAAAAGGGAGCCCAGGAAGGAAGCAGTCAGGTTAAATCCCTACAGCCTGATGCCTACCTTTTATGAATGAGGAGCACTCCTGAAATGCTCAAGGACTCTTAGAAAGAGTGTACAAAATCCATAACTGTGTCACTTTTGCATTGGTGTACTTCAAACACCAAGGCACAGAGAAGCTTCTTGCAGCACGCTGTCCCTTCTTTAGTACCAAATTCCATCTATTCCCAATGAATCCTGAATTGGGGACCCTTTCCTCTATGCAATGGCTGCATGTGATGCTGCATGTCTAAAGACCAGAATCAGAGGAGCCCAGAGTTTGGTCATTTAAATAAGATTAAAACACTTCAAGCTGGCTTTACTTTTCCTGACTACTTTCCTTAAAATAGATGATTATGCAGGCTTTTACTGCCAGGTCTTAAGGAATAATTACCATAAAAAAAGTGAACAGGATTGTGTATACTCTGTGTGTGTGTGTGTGTGTGTGTGTGTGTGTGTGTGTAGAGTTATATAATAACCTGTAAGATAGCAATAACCACACCTAACATGGGAGGTCACACAGCACTAATAATCCAAAGTAAGTTTAAATTAATCACTGTTGTTCCATCAGATAAGAGGTGAAGATTCAGAGTAACCACTAGAAGTCAGATCACCTGTTGTTACTCAGGTTTGTAAACTTGTTCTTAGAAATTCCCCCAGATGGTTACAATGCATGCTGAAAACCGTTCAGGCTAGGAATATGGGGATTTTGTTCTTTTGAGAATCTGTAGTTTTTAGTCTATCAATAAAAAGTAGCTTACAGTAAACTAGCAAGGTTTTCCCTGTGCATAAGGTAAACCGGAGTAACAAGACTCCATGATTTCTCATGTAAGTGCGGAGGAATCACTTTCTCGTCCTCTCCACCCTGGCCCATACAAGAGGACATACTGCTCCCTTAGGCATTTGGCAGGATTTAGATATTATCAGAATGCATTTCAATAAATATATAACTCTTCTTTAGTGTCTAACTTATTCCCAGGAAGTAAAAGATGCATGCACCCATGTGACATAAGTCCTGTAAGCTAAGCCATTGATACTTGAGGTGGCTCAAACCAGGTCCCCAGGCACCTTAGAAACAATTTACAGATGTTAGTCAGCAGTGAAGGACCTTCCACAGGGGGACCTTTTAAAATGCATGTTGTCACCCTTTCTGTGAGTCAGTATGTCTGTCTCTCCTGCTCCACACAGATTTCTGAGTATTGAGGGGCTGGTGTGATAAAGACATTCCATTTAGGACTCAATGCTCCAAAGTCGCCTCATTGTCCAGCTGAAGGTCTCCATGTTAATACCCACCAATAGCAGGAAGCTTAGCCAGACAAAACCCCAGCAGGGGGGGTGGGCACAAAGCTCCACCCCTGACCCAAGAAGCCATTTGCAATTGATACCTGCTGGGAGAGGGAACAGCAGTTTTTGTCCAGTGGCGGGAGGCTGGCTTTAACCTCAAGCTCAGGAGTAGTTAGCCAACACAAAATACTCTTCAGGTTTTTCTTTTATTTTTAATGTGATTTTTTTTTTTTGTTTATTTTGTTATAGCTAGATGTTTTCAGTCTTTCCTTCCTTCTTTTGTCCCCCTTTTTCTTTCTTTCCTTCTTTCCTTTCTTCCTTCCTTTCCTAGAAAAGTGAAATTCATTCCAGCTTTCGCTCAGCTCTTTAGACTGAAGCTTCTGTCCCTCTAACAGTCCCAAGTGGGAACTTCATGTTATGGAGACAAAAAGGACAGAGGACTCAGGCCACAGAGATGGCTCAGACACTGGCTAGCTTTCATAGTGCTGTGGGTAAAATGCAAACGACCGGAGGGGAAAACCATATGGCCTGACAAACCATATCCTCTGGTGTAATAGTGACACATACATTTTGGAAGCTTCC
The DNA here is from genome assembly GCF_947179515.1 of Apodemus sylvaticus. Classification (NCBI taxonomy): domain Eukaryota; kingdom Metazoa; phylum Chordata; class Mammalia; order Rodentia; family Muridae; genus Apodemus; species Apodemus sylvaticus. The sequence goes on from NC_067485.1 coordinate 51,087,041, forward strand.
GATTAGATTTAAACTCCACACACAAGATGAAACCCATACCAGGTCCCATTAGCAAGCTGAGAACCTATGGCCAGACAAGTCATAGCCCTTAAGGGAAAGCCTAACTACTATTTAAAGATTTACTTGTTATATGTAAGTACACTGTAGCTGTCTTTAGACACCACAGAAGAGGGCATCAGATCTCATTATGGATGGCTGTGAGCCACCATGTGGTTGCTGAGATTTGAATTCAGAACCTTTGAAAGAGTGGTCAGTGCTCTTAACTGCTGAGCCATCTCTCCAGCCCGAGCCTAACTACTACTATGCTGCTAAATGGACAGAGCATTAAACAGACTCCTAAAAGGCTTACTGCAAGTCTCATCTGAGAAGCTTCATTTTGCAGTAAATAATATTTACCTAAAGACCCACAGCTGGCCATTTGGTAGAGAGTAAGACTTCAGAATGTTCAGCACTAAAGAAAACATAACTGTCCTCCCCAGACCCACCTACCCCTCCAAGGTTCAAGGATCACTGTAGAAACAGGGATGGAAAGAGTAGAAATAGAAGCAGTGGATGACTATAAGGTAACAGCTTCTTCTGGACAGAGCAGGGCAGCTGCACTCCTGAATTCAGAGCATTTGCAACAGCAGACTAAACCCTGAGCAAGCCCAAACCAGACTAAATCCCAGCATGGAGCCAGGAGTTGGGCACATAATCCCACCTCTCCACGTGAAACTACTAGCAACTGTTAGCTGTGGGACAAGGATGCAGTCTTCTTTAAGATAAGAGTGTGTAGCTCCTGGGGAGGAGGGGAGACAAAGCTGAAAGGGGGGGGGGTGAATCTAGGAAGAGTTAGGCAAGGAATGTGAACATGATCCAAATGCACTATACAGAACTCTCAAAGAACTAATAAAGTTTCCAAATGAAAAGAAGCACAAAGTAGCCGGGCGGTGGTGGCACACGCCTGAAATCCCAGCACTTGGGAGGCAGAGGCAGGCGGATTTCTGAGTTCGAGGCCAGCCTGGTCTACAGAGTGAGTTCCAGGACAGCCAGGGCTACACAGAGAAACCCTATCTAAAAAAAAAACCAAAAACAAAAAAAGAAAGAAAAAAAAGCGCAAAGTAAGGCAGTAAGGCGTGATCACAAGCTCCGGCTTTACACTTGGTGTTTTCCCCACATCAGAGTTGATTGTCGTTGGCTGTGCTCCTCCAAGTTGGTTCACTGTTACTCTTCCAGCTAAGTCAAAGCACTCAAAGGAAAGGCCCACGCCTGTTCTGGGAGGCCTTTGGAACAGATTATATCAGAAAGAAAAATGGCAAAGATTATGTTCTAAAAATTTCCCAGCATGGTTATCTGGCAAATGTGTAAAAAGACACTATCTAACATTCTATCCTGCTCACTCTTCGCAGTGATAACAGATCATCTGAGAGGTGAAAATCCAGCTAATTTGGCATATTGTATTCAGAATTCACAAGCCATTCCTTGAAACATATCTGCTAACATTTTATTTGCTGGTAAATGAACCTCCCTGGGGACAGGTATAGGGATACAGCAGTAACAAGAATGACTGCCAGGCAGCCCTGGGCCCTTGCTTCCCTGGGGAAAGGGTAGACATGGACCTGCTGAGTGCCTGGAGGAAGCCACCTGCTCTAGGATATTGAAAAGTGAGCTCTTATACCTAAGAGAAGGACTGCCACCTAGGAAATGCTGCCCCTCAGGTCTAGGTAGGGCAATATTTGTGATGTAAAACTCCCAAGCATCTTCCTGTAGGGACACATTTTGTTAGAGTTCAATTTTTAAAACTAGTATTTTGAAAAATAAGTAAGATGAATGCAGTAAGTTTCTGTTTTCTTTGAAGCCAGGCTTAACATGAGTGGAAGCATTGTACTCAAAGAAAAAAAGTCGGTTACAGTCCAGTACCTCCCAGGCCCCCACAACAGGTCTGACAACAGCCTCTATAGAGTCGGCAGCTTCCGGTTCAGTGCCTGTGAATGCCTTAGTCAATATCTGCTCCAGAGCATGGTGCTGAGCACAGCACAAAGAACACAGGAATTTTTTCCAAGAAGCCGCCGCTCGGGCTCCGTGAATGTAAGCTGTAATTAGGGCCCGCTTTCTCCGCAACTGAAGAACAGATTCAATATTTCAGTCATTAGAAATCCCGCAAAGCTGAGAAGTATTACACCCTTTGAATGCAACCTGTTTTGTGTTCATTTCTTAATGTAAAGAAAAATGTGTGTTGGCTGATCAGAATGTATGCTGCCTACCCATTACGATTTTAAATGTTTAGGAGATGACCTCAATCATATGTTCAAGCCAATGGTAGTGGCTGACAGTGAAGGTCTGTGATAAATAAGCCCTGACAGTGTTAAATGTTTCTGCTTATTTTCAAAAACTGCAACCAAATGTTTAGACCTTTTTTTTTCAACTGAGATGACATGTACAATGAAAAATCTTGGTAACAGTGTGAAAATTGCTGAAGGATCCTGTAGAGTACAATGTGTGATGATAGTCACAGCAGAAAACAGAGTGATGCTGGAGAGGGCTGCTATCTATCTGAGGCTGGCACAGGTAGCATCCGGGGTCCCCACGTACTTTCAATGTTGATGTTACTCCCCTGTGCCCTAAAGTTGCTTAGAAACAGTGCACAGTGGATGTCACTGTACTCCAATAAAACTGCACTTAGAAATACAGTGGACCAGGCGTAGCAGCTCAGGTGCCAAACACTAATTAGGGTGGTGGTTCCCAGCAGGAGTCTGGTAAGAAGACATCCAAGCAGGAAGAAGTGAGGAAGCAAGCATGAATATCTAAAGAAAAAAGGGCTCCAAGAAAATAAACACTGGACAGGAGTTAACAAGGCTTGAATTGTATTGGACATTCAGAATAAGTGCTAGCTACTTACACATGCTTCAGTGCAGTCTTCTCAAATGTAATTAGGAATGCCACACCTGTGGCTGGATATGTAAACTGCCCCATAAGCTTCTACAGCCATATACACTGAAGTCTAAATCTTAACTCGAAAACCTGAATATGTACGTGGCTTCTATAACACTTCTGCAGAGTGTCGTGCATTCATTTCAGCATGTTGCAGGAGCCAGGTGTTGATAGAATTAACTAAGTAAAATGCAGGCTTGCAAAGTATATGGTATTCATTTTTAATAACAGAGCAAAGCAGCATGGGCAAGGAATGTAGACCCCAATCCCTGAACTAAAATACAGGTGTAACCTACTGCAAAAGCTGTATGTGTTCTTATGTTTAGATGTCTATAAGCTTAAAATGGGGCTAATTATAAAGCCTCTATCATGGGCTTGGGGAAAATATCACAGTAGACAATTATGGAGTCTTAAAATTGTGCTTAACATACAGTAAGTTATCAGCATTAGTTGTGGTCATTATTATGTATTGTGTCTATCATAAACTTGTTTCTTTTATCCATGAAATTCTGGTATTTGTAATATTTATGCCCAATTACAATATATATGCAAATACATAGATATATGAACACCCATGAGAAGGAGTAGGTGCTGATACTTCTGGAAGATGCTAAGATGAACACATGATGATCTGGAGACATGTTATAAAAGTCACATACACATTCAGGCTTTTGAGTTAAAAATTTTTTATTGCGAGAAAACTTAGACATCAGTGTGCAACGCTGTAGAATGTGTGTGTGTGTGTGTGTGTGTGTGTGTGTATGTTCCAATTGCAAGGACACTTTAGTAGCTGATTTACTATCAAGAAATCAGCCTGGCTATGGGAAGCTTTACCATTGTAATAGGAACTCTTAAGAGAAATGTAGCAATCAAGCATTTTGGATCTTTCACTCCTGAGTGTGCAAGCTTTGTTGGCATGAGGAAACATATTCTAACAACAGGAAGCAAATGAAAAAGAAAAGAAAAAGGGAAAAGTGACGGCAGCAGCCTAAGAAACAGTGGTCCATTCTCATCACGAAATAACCAATTACTTAGGAGCTACAGGTTTGCAGTATAGATTCAGTCTCACATAAGCAAAGAGACATACAGTAGTTGCCTTGAGATATGCAATTATAATCTAATTTTATATCTTTTTTGTGTGAAGATAGTGGTATTTGTGTTGCTACAGTACTCAATGTAATCTGATGTTAGGACACTTAACCAGTCTCAGAGAGTCCTCTATGGTAGATCCAAACACTGGATGATATAAAAATAAATAAATAAATAAATAAATAAATTTGCTGTCCTTTCTTCATTTTAAATTATATTAATATATTCTAGATCAGTTATGCCCCAAATACAAGATTTTGCTAATTCTCCATATCTTAGTCAAGGATTCCCTCAGAGTAAATAGAATGAAACCACTAGTTTGCATAGGCATTCATTTTAGGGGGCCAGGCTGAAAGCTTCTTGTGAGTAAGCATCCCATGCACTTCCAATAAACACGCTGAGCGCCAACAAGACACTGAGCTCAGTGGAGCAGGCAGACTGAGTAGCAGTCTTCATCATCTTCCTACTTTCCTTTCTCTAGATATTTACCATAGCGTAGTTATCTTTTCTTGCACTTCCTCTCTCTCTGGGAAGTAATGAATGCAATCATTCTCCAACCTTGCTGCTCATCTTCTGCTCTCAAGCCTAAAAGGCTATGTAATCACAAGGGCAAAACCGTCCTTGCCCCAGTGTACCCTGTGTCATAGCTGCTGTTAAAGCTCTTCCATGCCCTCCTCTCTGAGCAGCATGAGGCAGGCAGTTCCTCTTCCTTCCCTCAAGGGATTGCAGTGAGTTGGGCAGTCTCCATGTAAGCCACCCTGACTCAAGGAGCAGAGCCAGGAGAGGGCTCATTTCTCATTGGACCATAAAGGTAAAGCAGCTTTTCTAATGGGAATTAGTACAGTGGAGGTGAAGCTCAGGAGCGTCTGCATACTAGCTGCAGATGCAGCCTAGTGAGCGGCCATTCTCATCCACTGCACCATGCAAGCACTGCGCTCAGTCCCACAGCCAGAAGATCAGGTCACTGGGACCAGAATTATTGCAATGGATTAATAACTAAAGACTCAGCGTTGGAAAATGAATTGTAGATCTCAGTAGAAAGCTACAGGAGAGTCTAATTCATACTGGTGCATGAATGAGAAAAACTTGGCTCAAAGAGTTTTTACAGAATAGACACCAACACGCCCTGGAAACCGTACATGAATGTGAAGGAAATCATACTAGAATTCAAAACACTTTATAATTTGAATTATAATTCTAAAAATACATCATGCCTACTTTTGAAATGAAACATGATCAAATAAGTTCCAGCACTTAAAACATAATGCACACTCAAAATGCACAAACACTCAAAATGCACACACTCAAATGTACACGTACTCAAATGTTCACAAACTCAAAACGCAGTAGCACATTCTTCATGGCTGTAAAAAAAAAAGCAATCACTCAAAAATCTGAGGTATATTCTGGAGGTGTAAGATATAACTGAAGGACTCCCTCCATTTTTAAAGAAGTTTTAAAGCCCCAAAGTAACATGTAGTCTAGAGGGCTTTATTAAGGTCCACAGAATAGAACAGTGTGACCACAGGGCTCTACAGTCCTGTTGTAAACAACTTGAGCCAGCAAACAGAGAGAGGACTGGACAAAAGCCTACCGTTCACTTCTGCAGCGTGTGCCCGGGTTCATTCAGGTTTATCACTGATGCACCAGATGGGCTAAGCTAAGTGGACTTTGGTGATTTTTCTAAATCACTGTGTTGAACTATACATAGAATCGGGGATTATTACAATTTGAGAAAGAGACATCCCAGCTGTCAGTTGAACACATGCATTCAGAACAATTCAGAAGATGAGGGAAATTTTTCTCATATTCAATGCTTAAGAAACTATTTGAACGACATTAGCATGATACAGCCATTGTCCATTTCAGAGAGCGGTTTGATGCGACAACCTAGAGAGATGACACCTACGGCATGACCCACTTATGACCTTCTTAATTTAATTTCATGATTTGGGGCTAAAATAAATATCAATAAATCCTAATATTATTTCTAGTACTGTATTTTAGTCCATTTAAATTTCTAGCCTTGAGCCGCTCTGCCCAACCATAAGCTGTTGACAACATTGGGCCAGCAAGGACGGTAGGCTAAAGGCATTTCCTGCAACAAACCCAGTTTTCACACATAGGCTTACATGTTTCCGTACATATTTATAAGGCTTCTGGGTTATTATTGGGCTATAATTACAGTTGTTCTAACACCTAATAAGCCACAGTTGGAAAAACAAAAGCAGGTTAATTTGTGATTTCCTCTACTCATTCAGAGGCAAATTAAGTGTCAAACAGCTAATACAGAACATATTTCATTTTATGAGATTTTAATTTAATTCTGCACCATATCATTGATGCCTTAATATAGGGTGGTTTATCTAAAAAGAGGAGCAATTTATAAACCTTTTCAATAGAATCTCTAGTGATGGAATATGATAGCATAATTACCACAGTGCCTGGCATCCTTCTGAACACTGGTCTGTCAGCATTTCCATCAATACAGGCCCTTGTTTTTCAGAGACTTATAATTTAGTTTCTAAAGTTGGCACCAGAAGAACAATTGTGTTTACAAAATAATGAGACTATCGCCAAGTTTTATCTTCCTGTAATTAAAATATTCCCTCTCAAAGCTTAGTAAGCTCACTTGATTTCATTTTCTAGAAGACAATAATACAACAAACATTTTGGAATTCAAATTCTGGATAAGATGCTTTTATATTTTACAGTTACTACCGGGAAGGTTTGGGTAAAGGGGCCACATTCACTATCAATACCCTCAGCTTTAACGATCACAGATGTGCCCACACCTAACAAAAGGGGTACAGACAGCTGGGTCATCATGGAGCAAGACCAGAAAAAAATTGGGACCCTTATACATTAACTGTAAGCATTAATTTAGAGACTCAACCTTTGTAGAGTATATACATGAGGGTGTTTTACTGAGCTCTTCCTAAAGCAGAGAGCTTCATTTTAGTGAAGTGCAGGGCCCACATCAGAGGCCATTTTCCAGAGCCTACAGCACAAGTGTGTGGCAAGCTTAAGGCATCCTGATAACTCAGCCACTACTTCAAAGGCTGGACCAGCCTAGCTATCCACTGAGCACCATCTACACGGCTGTCTATCTGTTCATGTGCTGAGCACTTTCCCCAAATACAACTCCTAATGAATTGTATTCATTAGCCAGAAGAAAACAATGTGAAGAGAACACAATGCTAAAAAGGCACGGATCTGACTGCTCTAACTTCCTAGAGTCCATGTCATAATCTCAGTCAGAGCCACCCAGGAATCTACTCAGGCAAGCTGACGTGAGCGATCCCAGGAAACTACAGACATGAGGTGCCATGTTTCACTCCCACAGACACAACATTCTCTCAGAGCCCTCAAGGATTTATTCTCTTGAAACTCAGAATTGTCAACCTGCCTTACATCATGACTCTTTGATAATTATACATGTAGGCTGCACAAGAACAATTTAGTCAATTACTACTTAAATATCTTAAAACTTGGCTGAAAAGAGTCGAAAGCACCGTGACGCTTAGAAACCCCCAGCTCAAAGTCAAAGACAAGCAAAAACCCAAGGCCAACTCTGCTCCTCCACACATCATTTACCTTATCTAGGACACTGCTTTTCCTATGAACTCAAACAGAGCTGAGAACATACAACAGGATTATGGGAAGCTTTGCTGTTCCTATAACTCTGCCAGAGGACCAATAGGTACAGTTTTTAATTGGTTATTCCCTATTTGAATTTACTTACAAGATGAACTATAATAAGCCCAGAGGAAAGAAGAGTTCAGTGTATTGAGCTCAGTTTAAAAAAATTCTCTAGAACATGATTTTTGAAAAAGCGGAAAAACTTTCAGATTTCATAGAACATCTGGTTTAAATTACTTTATCAGAAAAGACTGAGAGGAATTAGCTATCTTTGCCTCTAAGGTCTTGTGTGATCTAGATACAGGATAGAATACCAAGATCTCTGTGGTCCTATCTATACTACAAGACCAGGTGAGCCACAGGTCATCTTGCAAACCCAATTAGGAATGCACTTCCTTTTGTGTAGTAAACCTTCCTTTGGTCCTTGGTCATTATGCACGTGTAGTTTTAGCAGGCTTTAGAACCCTGTAAATACTTGCTTGTACTCCAGTAGAAGTCACAGGAGGAATAAGTCACAACAGTCTGCATTCTCCTTTTGTAAAGACCCACTTCTCCTCCACTGCTTACAGAAGTTCTCAGTGTAGATTTATTACTTACCTCCAGGCAAATCTGAACTGAAATTACAATTCAGTAATGGGAGATGGATCTAAGA